>NC_064646.1:425185168-425267668 GCF_023864345.2 Schistocerca serialis cubense
TGTTTCCTTTACTGCTTGCTCAATATACAGATTGAAAAACATCAGGGAGAGGCTACAACCCTGTCTCACCTCCTTCCCAACCACTGCTTCCCTTTCATGTCCCTCGACTCGTATAACTGCCATCTAGTTTCTGTACAAATTGTAAATAGCCTTTCGCTCCCTGTATTTTAGCCCTGCCACCTTCATAATTTGAGAGAGTATTCCAGACAACATTGTCAAAAGCTTTCTATAAGTCTACAAATACTAGAAACGTAGGTTTGCCTTTGCTTAATCTCTCTTCTAAGATAAGTCGTAGGGTCAGTATTGCCTCACATGTTCCCATATTTCTACCAAATCCAAACTGATCTTCCCCGAGGTCAGCTTCTACCAGTTTTTCCATTCATCTGTAAAGAATTTGCGTTACTATTTTTCAGCCATGACTTATGAAATTTATAGTTCCGTAATTTTCACATCCGTCAACACCTGCTTTCTTTGGGATTGGAATTATTATACTCTTGTTGAAGTCTGAGGGTATTTCACCTGTCTCATACATTTTGCTCACCATATGGTAGAGTTTTGTCAGGACTGGCTCTCCCGAGGTTGTCAGTAGTTCTGATGGAATGTTGTCTACTCCCGGGGCCTTGTTTCAACTTAGGTCTGTTAGTGCTCTATCAAACTCTTCACGCAGTATCATATCTCCCATTTTATCCTCCTCTACATCCTCTTCCATTTCTATAGCATTTCCCTCAAGTACATTGCCATTGTATAGACCCTCTATATACTCCTTCCACTTTTCTGCTTTCCCTTCTTTGCTTAGAACTGGGTTCCCATCTGAGCTCTTGATATTTATGCAAGTCATTCTCTTTTCTCCAAAGGTCTCTAGAATTTTCCTGTAGGCAGTATCTATCTTACCCCTAGTGAGATAAGCCTCTACATCCTTACATTTGTCCTCTAGCCATTTTGCACTTCCTGTCGATCTCATTTTTGAGACGTTTGTATTCCTTTTTGCCTGCTTCATTTACTGCATTTTTATATTTTCTCCTTTCTTCAATTAAATTCAATATTTCTTCTTTTACCCAAGGATTTCTACTAGCCCTCGTCTTTTACCTACTTGATCCTCTGCTGCCTTCACTATTTCATCCCTCAAAGCTACCCATTCTTCTTCTACAGTATTTCTTCCCCCTGTTCTTGTCAATTGTTCCCTTATGCTCTCCCTGACACTCTGTACAACCTCTGGTTCTTTCAGTTTATCCAGGTCCCATCTCCTTAAATTCCCACCTTTTTGCAGTTTCTTCAGTTTTAATCTCCAGCTCATAACCAATAGATTGTGGTCAGAGTACACATCTGCCCCTGGAAAAGTCTTACTATTTAAAACCTGGTTCCTAAATCTCTGTCTTACCATTATATAATCTGATACCTTTTAGCGCACAGATAGGTGGAAAGAATACAATGAAGGCCTCAATGAGAGGGAAGATCTGATGTGATAGAATAAGAAACAGGCATCTATTTAGAAGAGATAGGGGATCAAGTATTAGAATCAGAATTTAAGAGAGCTTCAGAGGACTTAAGATCAAATAAGGCAAAAGGGATCAATTACATTTTATCAGAATGTCAAATCATTGGGGGGGCAAGTGGCAACTAAATGATAACATTGTTGCTTAGAATGAGCAAGTCTGGCGACATACCATTTGACTTTCAGAAAAATATTGTCCACACAATTCTGTAGACTGCAAGAGCTATCAGGTGCAAGAGCTATTGCACAATCATTATAACAGCTCATGCTTCCTAGTCGCCGACAAGAATAATATACAAAAGAATGGAAAACAAAATTTAGAATGTGCTAGATGACTATCAGTTTGTATTTAGAAAAGGTAAAGGCACCAGAGAGGCAATTCTGATGTTATGGTTGATAATGGAAGTAAGATTAAGAAAACATCGGAACACGTTTACAGAATTCTTTGACCTAGAAAAATCATTTGACAGTGGAAAAATGGAATATATTTGAAATTCTGAGAAAAATAGGGGTAAGCTATAGGGAGAGACAGGTAACATACAATATGTACAAAATCAAGGGGGAAGCGTAAGAATGGATGACCAAGAATGAAGTACTTGGATTAAAAAAAGGTGGAAGACAGGGATATAGTCTTTTGCCACTGCTGTTCAACAATCTGCACATGGAAGAAGTGATAATGCAAATAATAGAAAGCTTGAAGAGTGTAATTAAAATTAAAGGTGAAAGGCTGTCAATGATACGATTTGCTGACGACATTGTATCCTGAGTGAAAGTGAAGAAGAATTACATGATATGCTGCATGGAGTGAACAGTTTTATGAATATAGAATATGGATTGAGTGTAAATCAAAGGAAGTCTGAAGTAATGAGGAGTAGCAGAAATGGGAACAGCAAGAAAATTAACATCAGGATTGAGGGTCACAAAGTAGGTGAAGTTAAGGAATTCTGCTACCTAGGCAGCATCATAACCAGTGATGGATCAAAAGCAGAGTACCACTGGCAGAAGGGGCACTGCTGTCTAAGAGATGTCTACTAGTATCAAAGATACACCTTAATTTGAGGAAGAAATTTCTGAGAATGTAGGTCTGGAGTACAGCATTGTATATTAGTGAAACATGGACTGTGGGAAACTAACAGAAGAGAAAGCATTTGAGATATGGTGCTACAGGTGAATGTTTAACATTAGTTGGACTGAAAAGGTCAGGAATGGGAGGTTCTGTGCAGAATAGAAGAGGAAATGAATATGTGGAAAACACTGATAAGGAGAAGGGACAGGAAGGTAGGACATCTGTGAACACAGCAGGGTATGACTTCCATAGTACTAGTGGGAGCTGTTGAGTGAAAAAATGGTGGAGGAAGACAGATTACAAATTGGAATACATCCAGCAAATAATTGATGTAGGTTGCAGGAGACTGATGCCTCTCCAACCCCTCCCCCCCCCCCCCCCCCCCCCCAAAAAAAAAAAAAAAAAAAAAAAAAAAAAAAAAAAAAAAAAAAAAAAAAAAATAATTTACACCAAGGTGTGAATGCTTGAGGAGCATAATTTGAGAAAAACTAAATGGAGCCTATTTACCAGGACACCCTACGAAGAATGAAGGAGGAAGTTGTGTAATTGTGATGCAGGAATCTTTGTGGATGAAACTATATATTCAATGGAACAGTATGTTTCGAACATTTTAATTCTCCTTGCAGGGGAGGAAGATAAGCCCATGTTGTTAAAACTATATGAGCTTCAGAAAGCCAGTGCCAGTACAGTAATGCTATGAACTATAGACTTGTGCCTGAAACTCTAGCTGACTGGTATGTAGTTTGAAAAACTTCTTGTAGTTGCAGACCAGGCTCCATACATGGTTTCAGCTGTTAACCAGTTTAAACTTATTTCCCTAGCTGAATCATGTGACATGCTTGGTTCATGCCCTTCACAGGGTTTGTGAATCCATAAGGAATGAACATGACATCATATATCTGTCCTAAAGAAAATTCTACTAAAAGCTCCAAGTCATGTTGTTGCCTGCAGGGAAACTACTAGCCTGCCCCTTCCAAGTTCATTTGAGATCATTGATTGAGTGTGCTGCTATGTTGTGAGAATTTTGACAAAATTAGTGAGTTTATGCTTTTTTGGATCCAGCCAATGCAGTCACAATTTCCAAGGCTCAGAAACTTCTGTTACCAGAGAAAATACAAAATTTTCAGAGAGTACTGTATAGTGTCCATAGTTACAAGTATTTGACTGCTGCTATGAAACACTGAGAAGAACAAGGTCTGGAAAAGGAAAAGAAAATTGGATATTTTTACTTCTGTGAGGCAGCACTTAGGTGGCTTCGTCAAAGACAAAATTGGTTCCAGTCTTCAGAAGACTCCAGGCATTGATGAATTCACCACATCTTTAGAATTGCCATTCCAAGTGAATACAAGTTTTTCCTCACTAGTTTCTGTGGATGTTAAAAGAAACTTTGTAGATGCTAAAGACATTCTATTTACTAATAGAAATAGACTTGCTTTTTAAAATGTAGAGATGCTTAATGTCTAAGTACAAAAGATTGGTGTTTTTTACTTCAGTAAACTAGAATAGTGGAAAGAGAAAAATTAGTACAATAATCCAGCATGTTTTGTCCCTTTTTATATCTTATTCGAGCACCTTTTCCCTTCCTTTCTTGATCTGAAATTTGCACCTAAAAAGCCTAGACCTGGTCATAACATTTTACTTGTGGCAAGTATCAACCACTCAAACAGCATCTTTGTGCTTTGAACAGACTCTTTGGTATTTGCAAATATATAGTGTGTCCAATAAGTTTATGTGTAGATTCTATTATTCCCTCATTTACTGCAAAGGGACAGAAGTTACAACATTGATGACAATGAACCCCTTTTGTTTCTCTTCGCTTTGTGATTTGTGTTTATGGTGTGGTGCATGCATGCTACAAACAAAGAACTGTTCACTGTACAACATAATAAATCCAGTGTTTTATCCTGATGTGTGAGCTCGAAATTGGGAAGTTCAAGCATTCTTGCAGATGTATGTCCACAGTTAAAATGGATCATCAACATTTACTTCCACATGTGAGCTCCCTAACCTATGTGAGTCCACAATGACAGGATCCATGTGTGCCAACTTCAGTGTCAGTTTGAAGTCATTCTAACCTTACCATTCCATAAGCAGCACAGTCTCACAAACATGCATGTTTCAGAATCGATATCACTTCCAGTGTGTAAAACTGCAACATACATCACCAGCAGTGATGATCACTGTGACGTATTCTCCCAATGCATCTCAATGTTCTGTACAACTATGGCATTCAGTTTCTACACATCTACTGCTACCATTTCTCACAGCCACTGCTGTAGCACTCATGCCACTACCATGTCCCACATCTTCCTCAGCGTGTCTGCTCCACTTTTGTGAAGTACACAGTTTTACATTTATGAAGATTTAAAGCAAGTTGTCAGTTTTTGCACCATTTTGAAATCTTATGAATGTCTGACAATATTTATGCAGCTTCTTTCAGACAGTACATTATGGATACCTGCATATTCTGCAGAAAGTCTGAGGTTACTATTAACATTGTCTGCATCATCATTAATATACAACATAAACAGCTCCACAGCTGAAGCTCTACAAGCATGTAATGCCTGAATTCATCAGGTGATTGAAACAGCATCCAAGGAACAGTCATGGGCTTATCAAACACATCAACTCACTGACATGGAGCCATCATGCACAGTTGGTCCACCTGTAGCCGTGCCCTCAAATCCTTCAGCATCACCACCTCTACACTTCAATTCTCAGTTTTTATCCTCAGTGCATTCTCCTTGCACCTTGACCTTACCCCTGATTCCCTGAGTATGCACAATGTGTATGTGACTTATTGCTAATGGTACTTGTCACAGAATCAGTACTATGGAGGGACCCCTCCTATACCACAAAGCTTGCTGCCTGACCTCTAAGAAATTGCATCACTTGAAAATGGCTACCAAGGAGCTATTAGATGTGGGCATTATGTTTCATTTGTGTGGGGCCTACAGAGTCTGAACACAATGTTATGGGTAACTAACCAGTCCCACATATACAAGACTTGGGTCAATTACTCAATGGTGTCAGTGTTCCCATGTTAAAAGACAACATACCTATGACAGCACTCACTCATCACTCCTTTCATACTGTGAGCACTGTTTCACACCTTACTGCCAGAAGAGTGCTGCTTAGACTTACACACACACACACACACACACACACACACACACACACACACACACACACGATTAACTCTGGTACAGCAACATCAAGGGGCAGTTCCTGGCACTACCACAGATCCTTCTTGCTATCCATGCTGCACACAAAAAGAAATTCCTGGTGTCACTCACCAACGTTCTATATGGTGAACCCACCATTCTGTCAGCTGAGTTCATAGAGCCATCTCATCTTACTCAAGATGAGCTCCGTGTTCTGACTAATTGAATACACTTACAAATTTCTTACATTTGTACTACCATGAACCTTCATTCATGAATAACACACACTGCAAATACATCATGCTTCATGATAACTCAGTTTGCACATCTCTCCTGGCTCCACACTTGGGCCCTTGTGAAGTCCTTAACTGAGGACAAAAGGCTATTGACTTACTGTTAAATAGCAAATGCCAAACCGTCTCACTGAGCCTGGGACATTAACTTAGCCCTCCCTAACTGACTACTGCAACACTTCTGCCACAAACTGTCATTTTTTCCAGTGGTGTAATGAAGTCTTTTTACAAGCAACAGCATGTGAAGTGTGCAATGAAAGATGCTCCTGTGCAGCTGTCTTCTCTCCCACTGTCCTCCCCCCTCCCTCCCCCATTTACAGTTATAGTCAACATTATGGGCCTTAGCTTAGATGGACTCTCCTTTGAGATATTAGATGGCACAGCCTTCATCTATCTTTTGTCTCTGGCAGCATAACCAGAAACATCCACCCATTCATAACCTGAAACATCCACCCATTCATAACCTGAAACATCCACCCATTCATAACCTGAAACATCCACCCATTCATAACCTGAAACATCCACCCATTCATAACCTGAAACATCCACCCATTCATAACCTGAAACATCCACCCATTCATAACCTGAAACATCCACCCATTCATAACCTGAAACATCCACCCATTCATAACCTGAAACATCCACCCATTCATAACCTGAAACATCCATCCATTCATAACCTGAAACATCCATCCATTCATAACCTGAAACATCCATCCATTCATAACCTGAAACATCCATCCATTCATAACCTGAAACATCCATTCATAACCTGAAACATCCATTCATAACCTGAAACATCCATTCATAACCTGAAACATCCATTCATAACCTGAAACATCCATTCATAACCTGAAACATCCATTCATAACCTGAAACATTCATAACCCACATTCAACTGCTGGACAGATAAGGACCATATCCTGACCAAAATCTCAGGTGAAGGTGTGCTCTGGATAACCACCGCTCTACACCTGCATCTGTGGACCATAACTCCATGAACCTCCTCCCACTTGCACAGGAAAGCACCTTCACCCTCTTGTGTGGCTACAGGACTTTATGTCCAGTGGCTCCTGCTCAGCTTCCTCTGCTGTGTTCTTGTGTATTCTCGATTTGTGACTGAAATCATGTTCTGCAAGTTAATGTGTCTTGGTGCTACTATTCCTCAGTCTACTGCATGGGGACAGAAGTTACTACAAACATTAGAAAGTTTACAGTTGGACAGTACTCCTAAAAAGTACTCATTTTCTGTAAAAACTGGGAACTTCATATTTAAAGTAATATAATAATGAATTAACAAACCTGGCGCTCTGCACCATGTGTTAGATGCAACATCTGTGATGACATTGTATGCAGTAACATTCCAAGTGCTGTTATCGTAACAGTTCTTGAATGATTCAAGTGCAACACCTGCAGAACTATCATTCCTATGAGCACCACAGTTATGATACATCTTTGCTTCCAAGTAAGTTATGACTCCATCATCATCTACACCAACCTAGAGGAAGTTCAACTTATTGTGAAACTTGCAGTACACACAGTATTTAATCTGCTTTATTTTTAAGAAACAGGCTGCATTGAAATGCTTCAATTAAGGAACAAAATTATGTCATGTACAATATCTTCATATGTTTCCTGATTCTTTTATGCTGATAGCCTCATTCAGTGGCACCATGTATGTGTCAATGTCTACCAATGAAAATACACTATGATCAAAAGTATCCAGACACCCTCAAAAACACATGTTTTTCATATAGGTGCATTGTACTCCCATCTACTGCCAGGTACTCCATATCAACAACCCCAGTAGTCATTAGACAAAGTAAGAGAGCAGAATGGAGCACTCCGTGGAACTCAGACTTCGAACATGGTCAGGTGTTGGGCGTTTTACATCCGTACGCAAGATTTCCCCACACCTAAACATCCCTAGGTTCACTGTTTCTGATGCGAGAGTGAAGTGGAATACAGCACAAAAGTGTACAGGTCAACCTCATTTGTTGACCAACGGAGACTGCTTACAGTTGAAGAGGGTCATAATGTGTAATAAGCAAACATATAACCAGACCATCACACAGAAATTCCAAACTGAATCAGGATCCAGTGAAAGTACAATGACAGTTAGGCAGGACATAAGGAAACTGATTTCATGATCAAACCACTGCTCATAACCTAGTGCTTGGTGCAAGGAGTGTAAACGTTGGACAATTGAACAGCAAATGAACATTGTGTTGAGCGACTTATCACGGTACACAATGTAACAATCTGATGGCAGCACGTGGGTAGAGCAAATGCCCAGTGAACTTCATCTGCACGTGTGTGTGTGTGTGTGTGTGTGTGTGTGTGTGTGTGTGTAGTGTGAGCAGTAAAGTTTGTAGGTGGTGGTGTTATGGTGTGGTTGTGCTTTCCATGGAGGGGGCTTGTGCCCCTTCTTGTTTTGCATGGCACTACCACAGCACAGGCCTACACTGATGTTTTAAGCACCTTCTTGCTTCCGACTGTTTAAGAGCAATTCAGGGATGGCAATTGCATCTTTCAAGATGATCCAACACCTGTTCATAATGCATGGCCTGTGGCAGAGTGGTTACCTGACAAAAACATTCCTGTAATGGACTGGCCTGCACAGAGTCCTGACCTGAATCCTACAGAATACCTTTGCGATGTTTTTGGAACACCAACTGTGCCAGGACTCAGTGACCGGCATCAAGACCTCTCCTCAGTGCGGCACTCTGAAGAATGGGCTGCCATTTGCAAGAAACCTTCCAGCACCTTATTGAACATACGCCTGCAAGACTGGAAGCTGTGATCAAAGCTGAATGTGAGCCAACACCATACTTAATTCCAGCATTACCTATAGAGGGCACCACAAACTTTTAAGTCAATTGCAGCCAGATATCCAGATACTTTTGATCACATAGTGTATTGCTACCTGCCAACTCACGCTCAACATATGCATCTCATTAATAAATAGCTATAAATTATTCCACTAGTCATTCATTTCTGAAAATGCTGAAAGTGAAGCACCTCCTAAAAGCAGCTCCTGCTGAAGTACTGACAAACTATTAAAGAATCACGAAGTATATTGGTCCACTTGTTGAAATGGTGAAGATGGTATGTGACCTTTTTATAAAAATGTAGGTGATTGTGTGACAAATATTCATCACAATACATCATTTAAAATGAAAACAGGTCAGACCTATGCAAACAATAGTAACCCATTATAAATTTTTAACATGGAGATGAAATAATGGCAGAACAATTAAGATGGGCAAAGCAGGGTAAGTTTAATCAATCCCTTGTAGCTTTTTATTTACATATTTGTTACTTGCACACAGATACTAGTAATTCTGAAAGTTAGTAATTAATAACATTCAGAATTAAGCACTATTTGAACAACCATTTTTACCTAACATCTAAGGATTTCACATTCACTATTAATGTCCAATGTAACATTGCTCCTCAGATGAAAAACAGCCCAGAATCACATGACAACATTTGTCTAACATTCTGCATGAACTACAACAGTTGCAGTTTCAACATATCTTCTGCTCTTTTTCTCACAGTTGCATAGCAGCAAATGTGGAAGCCAAATTTTGTATCTGATCTGTATAAACTCTCTGCCTACAGGTAATATTCATTATCCTGAAAACAGGAAAATGTTCAAATGTGTGTGAATTCCTGAGAGACCAAACTGCTGAGGTCATCGGCCCCTATACTTGCACACTACTTAAACTAACTTAACAACTTATGCAAAGAACAACACGCACACTCATTCCAGAGGGAGGACTGTAACCTCTGGTGAGAGGATCTGAAAACAGAACTCAAACTCTAAAGAAATAAGTAATAACTAAGGAGACTAATGCATCTTTTCAGTCCTGAAATGAAATTAATCATCCCACACTTACCTCATAATCCATAGCACAGTCTAACCTTTTCCCTATTGATTCCATGTTTGCTTCAAGTGTCATTATGAATCTAACTGGCTTGTTTTGAAGATATGCAGCTAATGCACAGGCTGTGCTCACCAGTGTATTGCGTGATATCTTTGCTCCATAACCGCCACCAAGTCGCCTTACTTGCATGTTGATGCTGTGTAAAAGGGAACGTTCTCTGTAGTTTTCACATGGTATCCATGAGTTCCTTAAAATCATCTACACACCTTACAATATCAGTTTCAACATTATTAACATTCCATTCTCTAAACAATGCAGGTGTGACTAATTGGCAAAGCAACTCTAAAGTGGTATATCACTAAGCTGCCTTAATTGTCATATCTATAAAAGGTACCCTTAACACCTCAGAGTTAAGATCTTTCTTTGAATCTGCTATAATCAAAACACATGATAAAGCTAGCTTTCAGTACAGAAGCATCATTTACGCTCCTGGTTGCAAGGACATTTGCTCTTGACAAACATTCACATTAAAAATTTTCTTCACGTCTATGATTGTACAGGGCTAAGGTACTGAACAGGGAGGTTATACCTCCATTATGAGATATCCCATCTGGAGTTGGGGACATCAGCCATAAACCTGATATAATTGTGATCGTAAAAGGGAATGGTGAAATTGAGGCACCGAGTACAATTTCAGAGCTACAGACGAGAAAAGTGCATCAGAGATTAATCAGATTGATGTACAGGCCAGAGGAGTCAAGGCCCCTTGGCTGATCTGCAGCATGTGGCACTTCCTCACACCTGATATACTCACCCAATCCAGGCATAAGATACAAGGGCATATCAAGAAGTAATGCCTCAATCCTTGTTTCTCAACATAGCCACCTTCAAAACTAACTGTCCCACTAAGAGATCCAGCTTGTTGACACCACCTCTGTAGAATGTTTGTTGATGGAGCCACAACCTAAAATCTACTTGCACCACATAATCATTATTAAAGTGAGGTCCTTGAAGGTGTTTTGCAAACAAATGAAAATCTGATGTAGGAAAGTCTAGACTGTGTGGAGGATGATCTATGGCAATGAAACATCTGCTACAGATATCACAGTATGCCCTGTAGTCTGACACTGACATGCTTAAGGAGAGGGTGCTGCATGTGTGAATGAATTCTTCAACTTGGTTATTTGTTTTGTGATGGTCTTGCAGTACCTTGAAGAGTTTATGGTGATGGCTTTAGGTATAGCTCTTTCAGATATTCGTACATGTCAGGGATTTCTATTACTGTGTTGACAATAGAAAAATGCATTCAAAAATGGATGCAACCCCATTAAGAAATATGTAGAAATATCAGTGGTCTTATTGCCAACAACATTTGCAATCAACATTTTTGCAAGTTTTCTTTAAAATCTTATATTTTACTATTAATCAACATCTCACTGTTTCTGGACTGTACATGAAGTTGAGTAAATTAATCTTACTGGGCATAGTGATCTGACAGTCCATTTAACACAGGACAGGCATGTGTAAGTTCCACTTGTCTGAATACAGGACAATGCCATGGTACATGATCCAGGCTCTCTCATCCATTCTCAGATTTAGATGAAAATTTGCATGTGTGTTTTCCCTATAGAGAAGTATATCATACCACATTTTGTCATTTTACTCTTTCCATTTTACAGTACTTAAATTTTTAAAGTTGTCATAATTAATGAATATGAGAAACTGCTCTAAGAGTTGTAAAAAAATTGCCTTTTTTCATTCAAACAATGTGAAACTTGAAGGTTAGATATTCTACAATATAATGAATGTTGAGAAAATCTGACTTACAATGAAACCAATTGAACAGGAAAAATATGTAGTTTCATTTTTGCGTTTCAAAAAAATTGTGTAAACAAGGAGACTTAACCTGTAAATGTTTTGCAAAATAAGCCTTATAGCACAGGCAAACACCTGGGAAAATAAAATTTATGGTTTTTGTTACTTTATTCTGTGAATAGAGATTTTTTCCTTGTGGACATAAAAGACCACTGAAATTTCGAATGTCCTTTTGAGAAGACCCATTACATACAGTTTACTACCTCACAAAGAATACCTGACCCTATAATTTATTCAAACTATGAAATTAAAGTTGTAGACTGTGTCAAAATTTTAGGGCTACAAATTGACCACAATCTAAATTGGGAAACTCTCACTCAAGACTTAATGAAACACCTTAGTTCAGCTACATTTGCAGTATGCATGACAACAGAAATAGGTGATTTAAAAATGAAGTTAGTTTATTCAGCATACTTCCATTCACTAATGAGTTATGGAATCATCTTTTGGTGAAACTCCTCTCACAAAGAGAACATTTTCAAAATTCAGAAAAGAGTCATTAGAATTATATCTGTTGTCAGTTCTAGATCATGATGCAGAGACCTCTTTAAGAAACTTTATATTCTAACTACTACTTCTCAGTACGTATACTCACTGATGTTCTTTGTCATTTCTAACATGTCTCTTTTTACACAAAAGAGTGCAAAACATGGTTATAATACCAGAACTAAAAACAATCTGTATAAGAGCTGTAAGATCTTAGCATTAGTACAAAAAGGAGTCAAATACATGGGTATCCATATATTCAATAACTTATCACAGCATATCAAAGGTGTTTTAAGTGATAAAGATTGGTTTCAGAGTGAATTAAAGAACTCTTCCTAATCCATCAATGAATATCTTCACAAGGATTATAGCTCATAGCTCATAACTCTGTCTGCATTAGAATTTTACACTATCCACATATCCAAGTAAAAAAAAAACGGACTCTTTCCACATCCCAGAGACTCCTCTCCAAGAGAGCCATGGAAAACGAGTAATGTAATGTAAATGTACACAAAAAGAAGATTTGCATCACCTCAGTTCTGACAGTTCCGGAACCTGTACAGAAGATTGGAATAAAGATAAATAAACATCATTTCTGCCCTTTTTATTGCCCATGAAAACCACTCATTGCATGTTGTACCACTATACAGCGAGACCTTCACAGGTGGTGGTCCAGATTGTGTACACACGGGTACCCCTAATACCCAGTAGGACGTCCTCTTGCATTGATGTATGCGTGTATTCATCATGGCATACTATCCACAAGTTCATTGAGGCAGTGTTGGTCCAGATTGCCCCACTCCTCAATGGTGATTCAGTGTAGATCCCTGCAGTTGGTGGGTCACATCATCCATAAACAGCCCATTTCAATCTATCCTAGGCATGTTCACAAGGGTTCATGTCTGGATAACATGCTGGCCACTAGTCAAGCGGTGCCATTATCCTGAAGGAAGTCATTCACGAGATGTGGACGATGGGAATGTGAATTGTTGTCCACAAAGACAAATGCCTCGCCAATATGCTGCCAATATGGTTGTGCTATTGGTTGGAGGATGGCATTCACATATCTTATAGCCATTACAGCACCTTCCAAGACCACCAACAGTGTACGTTGGACCCACATAATGCCACCCCAAAACAGCAGGGAACCTCCACCTTGCTGCACTCGCTGGACAGTGTGTTTAAAGTGTTTACCTAACCAGGTTGCCCCCAAACACATCTCTGATGATTGTCTGGCTTAAGGCATATGAAACACTCATCGGTGAAGTGAATGTGATGCCAGTCCTGAGCAGTACATTCAGCATGCTGTTTGGCCCATCTGTACCATGCTGCATGGTGTTGTGGTTGAGAAGATGGACCTCACCATAGACATCAGGAGTGAAGCTGCACATTATGCAGCCTACTGCACACAGTTTGAGTCTTAACAACGTCCTATGGCTGCATGGAAAGCATTATTCAATATGGTGGTGTTGCTGTCAAGGTCCCTCCAAGCCATAGGTAGTGGTCATCTACTGCATCTACTGCAGTAGTAGCCCTTGGGAAACCTGAGCAAGGCATGTCATTGACAGTTCATGTCACTATGTATCTCGTCCATGTCTGAACAACACTGCTTTGGTTCACTCAGACATCTGCACACTTCCCTTGTTGAGAGCCCTTCCTGGCATAAAGTAACAATGCAGATGCAATCTAACTGCACTATTGACCATCTAGGTACAGTTGACCTACAGACAACATGAGCTGTGTACCTCTTTCCAGCTGTCTAATAGGCGCTACTAATGGTTGGTTGTTATCATCTTTGAAAGGGTTTAGTGACATCTCTGAAGAGTCAGACGGACTGTGTCTGTGATACAATATCCACAGTCAAAATCTATCTTCAGGAGTTCTGGGAACCAGGGTGATGCAAAACTTTTTTTGGTGTGTGTATTTGACCTTGGAAAGATAAAGTGGGAGCCATAAAGAAGGACCCTTGCTCCATTACAATCTGAGAGGTAAACTGGCTTTTAGGGATCATCAATGTTTACTGAAGATTTGTACACAATTATACACTGATGACAGTTCCCCTGAATGAATTTCATAAGGGCACACCAAAGCCAAACCACATGTGACATTGGACAAGCAAGGGAGACCCATAAAAACAGCAATTGCAGAGGCTGCACAGTTAGCACACCCCGTAGTGGCACAGGTTACACTTGCACTTATCGTCGATGCCTTGCCTACCGCCACTGGCACGGTACTGCAATTACAGGTTGAGCATTGTTGGCAGCCCATAGCATTCTTCAGTCACAAGTTGTCACCTCCACAGCAACATTGGGCAACTTATGACCACACACTGTATGGAGCTTACACTGCAGTCAAGAAATGCAGGTGTTTACAAGAGGGTGTTTAATTTTATCATGTCCTATGTGGACTGAAAGCATGTCCATTTGTGCTGTAACACTTTTGAACACAAGCAATTGCATCAGTACATTATCTGGCACATCCAAGAGTACAAGTCACTATGAGATTGGTAAAAAGTTTCATCTTGGCTTGTAAGGAATAACATTTGTCAAGCAATGCAGTGCATCTCAGAAGCAAGCTCACACAGCACATCAGAGTACCGGTAGGCACATTTCTGCCACTTATCAATGTTTCAAATGTGTGCATGTAGGCCTGCTCAATCTTAAAAGGCTATAGTTTTTGTCTTATATTGCGGACTGATTTACAAGGTGGCCTGAAGCATTCCCCAAGAGGGGTATCGCAGCCAATACTGTGCTGATAACTTTTTTTCAGCTGTATCATTCAATTTGGTGTATCACTATGGATTACCATAGCCAGAGACAACAGCTACAGTCAACACTCAACATTTAGCGTGCGCATGCACTGTGTGCGTTCAGCATATGCCGTTGTGTAAGGCGTGTGACCTTGAGCAGGACTTAGCCGCTGAGCAAGGCTGTGGCGCGCGATTCAAATGGCCTGGGCAACACGGTACCTAATTTTACTAGGACCGTGTTGCAGAAAAATTCAGTTCCGGTTGTGCAACGGCGCTGATAACTGCCGCGTGACATCTTCTACAACAATATATTTAGTTAACACACCAGACATTTTGCACCAAACATTTAACTTATCTGCATTAATCCTCCTGCGATTCCTTGTGTAGAGTAAAAATGGTTTGTCTGTTGTAACAACACATGTTCCATAATCCCTGTTGGGTACAACTCCAACTGCAAAAGTGCGATAAGAAATAATGTCTCTCTCATTGTAGGCCTCCAATCCTTGTAGAGGTTTGTCAGTACCTCTCAAAATAGCAATTGTTAACCATGAATTCCCACTAACTACTTCTGTTGTAGTACAAGAAAATTGAATCTTGCAACCAACAAAAGTAATAGGTCCTTGTAGTAACTCCTGTTGACCAGTCTCATTTGGTGTAATTGAAAAAGTATCCACTGTCTTGTACACTGGCAATCTGCTCCTCCTCGTGTATCTTCTGCATCGGTACGGCATGGCGATGTGTAGCGTGCGGCTGCCTCGAGTCTAATGAGCCTGCAGCTGCCTCAGTACTGGATGACGCCACTGATAAGACATCACGCGGCAGTTATCAGTGCCGTTGCGCAACCGGAACCGAATTTTTCTGCAACACGGTCCTAGTAAAACTAGGGACCGTGTTGCCCAGGCCATTTGAATCGCGCGCCACAGAATCGCTCAGCGGCTGAGTCCCGCTCAAGGTCACATGCCTTACACAGCGGCATACGCTGAATGCACACAGCCATAGAAAATCCCTGTTGGGATCCCGTGAGATTTTTACACACACACACACACACACACACACACACACACACACACACACACACACACACACACACACACACACACTCTCTCTGCATTACCAACTGGATGCAGCTCTGTGATGTCTCACAATGCAGAATTGGATGGAGACACTACCTATTTTACTACTTTGACTATGGGCGTCATTTGAAAGTGATCTGAAGTCTGCAGCAATGAAGCTACTGTAGAGTCTAACATTAAATCTGCCAGGAGAATTCTTGCACAGTATAACAGATGATACAGTTCGTGCATCAGACTTGGCCACTAGATTATGAGGGCACGTATGCCAGCTTAGACAAACGGCACCCAGAAGTCAGGCTGGGAGACACTTGTTTGTGTTTGCAAATCTTGAGAATTGCACACACATTTTCTTCCAAAATAATGCAGTACACAAGCAGATGCAGCCACCATATGATGGACCAATCTGGTGATTAGTAGAGGTGACCACACATTCCAGATTAGAATAAATGGTATTGCTATGAATGTTGCACTTGAGCTACAGGCACACATTTTTCAATGCATTGGACACAGCAAGGATGGCAATAGGCAAATTAGAAGAAAGGAGTATAGCAGCAGACAATGTCCCCATATGCTGCAGCCACCACGATTCAAATGGCTCTGAGCACTATACGACTTAACTTCTAAGGTCATCAGTTGCCTAGAACGTAGAACTAATTAAACCTAACTAACCTAAGGACATCACACACATCCATGCCCGAGGCAGGATTCGAACCTGCGACCGTTGCGGTCGCTCGGCTCCAGGCAGCCACCATGAGACACTGCAGACACCAGGGACCTCAGAGAAGACGACACCACTGAAGACTGGTACCTCACATCCCACTGAAACCACTGGTTGCACTGGCACAACAACATGTTTCAAGAAAGCAAGCATGGAGGGTGACAGGTGAAGTTTTATCTGTGACGATATTAAGTCGGAGGTGGGGGGGGGCCATGTAGCATCTCATTCTGTCTCCACAAACAGAAGTGTACAGTGGTGTATAAACAGTCTGCATGACAAGTATTTGTCATTACAGTTACTCTTTGATGTTAGAGATGTAGGTCATTTGATATTGCTCTTTACAGTAACTTTTAAGCCTTCCATGTTTGTAAGCTATCTTATGTAGATAAGTTTTATGTGGAAATATATGTTCAGCCCTATCAGATACCACAGCTGCACAAATTTTATGCTACTATGTTCTGTTACATGTAGTTCAATGATAACCCAAAGCATTACAGACTGGAAATTTACAAACTACATTCATTTATGGGATACTGAAAATTTCCAAGAAGTTGTGGGAATCCCAACATGGAAATTCTTACAATTTGTACTGGGATAAGCACAAAGTTTATACTCGTAATTATAGATACTTCTGTCACCATAAATTCCATTGGCAATAGTAATACTGTGAAGTTTTTGGGAACTGGATTAGAATAACATTTCAGTTGGTCACCTGACTACTGCCCTTTGATGGAATCATGATTCAGAATGTCATTTTAGGATAAATTACTTGTAGCAGCCCAGATTTAGTAGTTTAAAATAATGAGGAAAAGAAATGTTAAACTTCACAGTAATACTTCAGCATTTCCATAAAATTTCATATCATTGTAATATAAATAATGAGTAAAAGTGGATTTTTGAAGTTTATGCACTTCATTCGTGTACCTGTTTTATGCACAGATATTTCATTTTCGTAAGTCACACTAATCAAAGCATGAAAACAATATTGTACATGTAAACTGGGAGATTTCATAATGATGTTAATGTGTGTGCATTTGATGATAATGATTTCACATATTTATTAATAATGACTAAACAAATAGGACATTTCAAGCTCCGCCTTTCAAACCTTTTCCATTTGAGACAAATTTGTCTTGCATGAAAATTATGAAAAAATTATTTAAGCTTATGTGAAATTTGTGTACCTAACATTTTAATTTTTAGTTGATAGTTGGAAGGTCATCTTTAGCCACAATCTATCAACAAAATGGCAATGGTACTGAGAAAAAAATTCTGCATCATTTCTAGCAAAATTTCTGCAGACTTAAGCAACATTTATGAACTCTTTACTCTGTGAACAAACAGCTAATGACTATTATATTATGCAATTACACAAATACCTTTGATTTTCTTATTTTCTGGTTATTGTGAAATATCTTTATACTGTTGGAATTACACTGGAAGGAAAGGTCATTGCCTTGTACACAAATGAAAGTAATTTATCTTTGGTATTGAAGTTTTGGTACAGTGAAATACATTAACATCAGGAATTTGTAAATGAGACTAGTATAATAGATTATGTAAAGTTTCGAGTACCACAGGAGGATCTTCCCGCCAGTATCAAATTACATCAAAATTCTGAACTTTTATGTATGAATATGCAATGAAATTGCCATCTTTACCTGTTTTCTGGTATTTTTAGTGCCTCTGATATGGCAATCTGAGTTAAGTCCATCCATTGTGTGGCAGGGTAGACATCCAATCCATCTTCAGATGGGATACACACAGCACACTGTGTTTCCATTGTGTAATGATATTGGGAACCCACATCAAAGCTGCCCTTAATTACATGCTTAGTCTTCTCTTTTCCTGAAACATCCTTTATATAATAAGTTTGGGATAATATTTTTTAAATTCCTCCTTAGCATGCTGAATTTTTCAGCACTGTAGACAGAAGTCCTTTTCTGAAAGATGTCATCAGTAAAGAAATCAGTGCAATGTCAATAGAATAACCTAGAACTTTGTGAAAATAAGAGTGAAGTAACTGACCTCACAATAGTGGCCACTAAATTTAACAGTTACTTTTCAAACACAGCACAAAACCTGATTAACAAATAATAATATAGCAATAGACCACAACCAGATTCAAACATTTATGCAAGAACACTATTAATGTCTCCTATAATACCTGGTCAATTATTTATGGTTGAAAAGATTACCCAAAAATTATTCAGCTGGTGCTGATGAAATACTAGATATTGTAATCAAATCCAGTGCAGTATTTTTTAGAACTAGTAACATATTTACAATTCATAATTCTTGAGTGGTATATTCCAAAAAGGTAAAAATTACCAACATTACACCACTGCACAAAAAAAAGAAGCCAAATGTAAAGTTTGGAACTACAGGTGGTATCAGTTTTGTCAGGCTTCAGCCAAATTCTTGGAAAACTGTTTCTTGAAAGACTAACATCCTTCTTGAATACACAAATGACTGATTCACAACATTAATTCAGAAACAGCAGGTCAAGCCAATCATATTTTTGCCTTTCTAGACAAACTACTAACTGTAGTCGGTAACAAGCAATGAGTTTATGGCATATTCTTTGACCATAGTAATTTTTTGGTGTAACTGATCACCCTTTTCTGCAGCAGAAACTAAATAATTGTGCTGTATGACACAAAATGGGTGGATTCGTTCTTACCTCCATGACCTAATGTATAATTTTAAATAAAAAGACTAACACACTTTCTAATTTTGTAATATACAAAAAAATCTGACATGGAGTCCCTCAAGTGTCAGTTTTTAGAAACTTACAGAAACTCTTTCCTGCAACATTTATCTTCACAACTGGCAGAAAAACCTATCAGCTAGAGAAAAATTTCAGGTAAGTCTTGCTGTGGCCTAGCAGCATTTGTGCAATGTAAGAACACTATGGCTCTGGCAAGGTGTTCGTCTGACTCAGTTCATTACTGACTGCTGTTGCATATGCACGTGTGTGTGTGTGTGTGTGTGTGTGTGTGTGTGTGTGTGTGTGTGTGTGTGTGTGTGTGTGTGTATTTTTACTATCCTCATCTATTTCTTCTCTACTTTGGTGACCTCACACTGAACAATGCTATCAGATACCACATATAACTCGTCTTGCTCACTGCAGCAATGTTGCCCTCACACAACCTTCGTACTGTACTAAAGAGAAAGTTCTATGACAGAGTCTTATACAATGAGTTCAGTGCTCCACAGCAACAACTACAACTCTTGCCTTCAGTTTAATATGATAGTGACATTTTCTTGTCCAGTGCTGTTGGTATCAGCAATATCCTCCACACACTGAACTGTGTACACCAGTTACTGACCTCCTGGGTCACTTTAGCTACAAATGTCACTTTCCTACAAACCACTACAGACAGGGACTTATGTTTGATCATGTTGCACCTCCTGCTTGACATATGGTGTTGCTGTGCACATTTGCATTGCAGTATGCAGTCATCTAATATAGCCATGCAGGGTCACCTACTCTCATCTTTCTTCCACACTATGAACTTCACACAGAATATCATTAAGTCATTTTCAAATTAAATACTGTGCTACATGGACTTCACCATTTTTGCAGCAGCCCAGTCCTCCACTCTTACTACAAACAAGAAGACACGTGGTTCGTTGTCACTGAGTATTTTACATGATTATCACATTTATGATGACAGTTGGTGATGGGAGGGGATGAAAAATTAGATCATTGGTCCTGTGACCTAAGATAGCAGAAACCAAGGGCTGAACTACCAGCACAGTCCAGTCAAGGGTAAGGAAAAATGGGGAAACAATGTAGTAAAATGACTGTCAGGACAGAAGGAAGAGGAAGGGGAACAAAATGGCACTAAAGACCAGACAAAAGTAGGGAATAACAGACACCTGGCTGGTGTGGAGGAAATGACAATGCCTCCATGACCAGTGGCAACACCAATGGGGGGAAATTCATGTACTTAAACCTGAGAGGACTAAACAAATTTGTGAAAAAAACTGAGGGAAGATGAAACCACATGAGGACCTTCCTCTAACATACAGGACAAGAAAAGTGGGCAGATATATTTTGTGTTTAGGATCTAAAGTCAAGGGTAGTCCAGCAAAATATGGAACACCATGAGGAGAGCCCTGAACTACAAAGGTGTGTTGGGAAGGTGGGGGATGGCAGATTCAGATTACATCACCAGTAATGACTGGATTTCTAATCTCCAGAGATATGCTCACTTCTTGTTCAACAGGTCCAATAAAATAAGAGTGAAGTGATTTTACAATTTCCATGGCCAACGTGTATCTAAGTGTGATGTAGTGACAAACTTGCTGCAAAGAAAAATCTTCAGTGGGTTGCATCATCATCTTCCTGAGCTACAGGAGTATTTATGAACACTGTAGGATATTATAGCTCTTAGTATTATGTCTTTGAAGATGGTTATTGTTACACAAGAGTATTACATATTATAATAACAACACTCAATCCATGAGGTTGTTTTTAAGCTCTTGCAGTAGAACAATATTCCCAATGATTTCTTTCACTTTAGCCAATTGCAGCACAACCCTCTGGAATGGCCAACCTCAATGTTTCTAGTTGCCTTGAAAAAGAAAGTTGCCCATGGTACTTCCATGATTTCGATTTCATCAGGCAATTCACTACAGATATCAATCAGTAGTACTGTGTTGAGAATGTCATGACAAATTTCCTTTCATGGATGAACAGTCAACTGATACTGGTTTTGACAAACTTTCAAGAACACTAGAGAATTCACAGTTTCACAAGCTCTTACATGGTGAAACAACAGGATTGCACATTGAGGGCCATGACATACCTGTCTCTCCAAAACAAGTTCTATGTGACATCTCCCAAACTTGTCTTTGTCCACTGGTGCCACCCACCTCAAGATGAGGTATTTTCAATGAATTACATGAGCCAATCTTGTCACAGATTGCTTCATCTGGCCAAACATAAGGAAGGACTGCAAATCTGATGTAAGTATGCACTGCCTGACAACATTCCAAATCAGGATAGGATGCAGAAACATGACTGCCATTATTCTATTCTATTTCAAAGTGCCACTTTTGCCACATTCAATTAGACTTTTTGGCCCCTTCCCAATTCTAATGGTTAAAATTTGATTCTTTCAGTGATAAAATGAGAAACATCCAGGTTTGAGGCTACACAAATACTGCCAAAACCACTGCAAAAGAATTGGTCAAACTGTGGATTTCCTGTTTCAGTGCTTTACCACAGTAACAGAACAAGGCTGACATTTTGAGTCAGTACTTTTTACTGAACTTCAAGTATGCAGTGTCCAGCACTTTTGAACAGTTTACCACCCATAAAGTAACTGTTTGTAAACCACTGGCACCCAATGATAAATATTGCTCCCTTATGTCACGGAGAATAATCCCTGAAATGTTTTCTTTTAGGTGTGTGTACAGCTTACAAAGAACTTCATGTGTCCACCATGGACCTCTTATGGAAAAACACTCACTCTTCTAGCAGACTTCATAAAACCGTCTCAATTTCCTACAGAAAGAATTATGATAGCTCATCTACAAAGTGAATTAACACATTGCACACAAAGATGAGCATGTAATGCTGCATCCAGTACTGTGATTGCATTATACCCACCCTGTTTAGAATCTCAAAGTAATTAGAACAATACCTGACATTCTAGTGCATGGCAGACTAGCTGTTGCCATTAACGAACTGGTTGGGTGGTTGGTTTAAAAGAGAGGGGGAGGTACCAAACTACTGGGTCATCAGTTCCTCGTTCTGATTAAAATAATTCCATAAGGGTGGGAGTAAAATAGAGACATACAAAACATACCTGGAACAAAGGAGAAAACCACAGGAATGACAGAAGGGCAACAAACATTAAAATTGACAAAACTGGATAAGAAAACCAGAGAGAGATGCAAGAAACAAAGATATCAAAACAAGAGACCAGATTACCATGGCTGGCTGACCACGAGGAGAAAAAGGAGAAGCCAAGAAGCCATCCACTCTACAACATGTTAAAACCTCCACCATGAAAGCACTAGGGTGGAGGACACAGAGGGACAAAGGACACGGGCTGAAACTTAGATCAAATGATAAAAGCCATCCTCACGAATAAAACGTAAAACTAAAGCTGCTGTTGAGGCATTGACACCCAACACCAAAGGTAGGGTTCTGGGAAAGTTAAAATTCCACCACAGAGAGGTGGAAAGTGGGCAGTCCAGCAAGACGTGGACGACCATCATTTGTGGGCCACAGTGACACCAATGTCGGTCCTTACGATGGAGGAGGCAACCAAGCACTAGCCACATGTGGCCAATACGGAGCCAGCAGATGACAACTGATTCCATGCAAGAGGACTGCAAGGAAGACTTCCACACATTTGTAGTCTCCTTAAGGACATGTAGATTGTTGTGCATACTGTTATGCCATTCAGTCTCCCAAAGCCAAAACACCCTGTGGCTTAAGACAGAACGCAGGTCATATTCAGAAATGCCCATCTCCAGAAGCAGTTTCTGCATAGCCTGTTTGACCAGCCTGTCAGCAAGCTCATTGTCTGGGATTCTACATCTGCATCTACATACATACCCCGCAATCCACCATATGGTGCGTGGCAGAGGGTACCTCTTACCACAACTAGCACCTTCTCTCCCTGTTTCACTCCCAAACAGAACAAGTGAATAATAACTGCCTATATACCTCTGTACGAGCACTAATCTCTTATCTTTGTGGTCTTTCCGCAAAATGTAAGTTGGCTGCAGTAAAATTGTACTGCAGTCAGCCTTAAATGCTGGTTCTCTAAATTTCCTCAGTAGTGATTCATGAAAAGAACGCCTCCTTTCCTCTAGAGACTCCCACCAGAGTTCCTGAAGCATTTCCGTAACACTCGCATGGTGATCAAACCTACCAGTAACAAATCTAGCAGCCCACCTCTGAATTGCTTCTATGTCCTCCCTCAATCCAACCTGATAGGGATCCCAAACACTCTAGCAGTACTCAAGAATAGGTTGTATTAGTGTTTTATAAGCGGTCTCCTTTACAGATGAACCACATCTTCCCAAAATTCTACTAATGAACCAAAGATGACTATCCACCTTCCCCACAACTGCCATTACATGCTTGTCCCACTTTATATTGCTCTGAAATGTTACGCCCAAATATTTAATCGACGTGACTGTGTTAAGCACTATACTACTAATGAAGTATTCAAACATTACAGGATTCTTTTTCCTATTCACCTGCATTAATTTACATTTATCTACATTTAGAGTTATCTGCCATTCTTTACACCAATGACAAATCCTGTCCAAGTCATCTTGTATCCTCCTACAGTGACTCAATGAAGATACCTTCCCATACACCACAGCATCATCAGCAAACAGCTGCACATTGCTGCCCACCCTATCCAAAAGATCATTTATGTAGATAGAAAACAACAGCGGACCTATCACATTTCCCTGGCGTAGTCCAGATGATACCCTCACCTCAAATGAATACTCACCATCGAGGACAATGTAATGGGTTATAATACTTAAGAAGTCTTCGAGCCACACACATACTTGGGAACCAATCCCATATGCTTGTACCTTAGTTAGGAGTCTGCAGTGGGGTACAGAGTCTAACACTTTCCGGAAGTAAAGGAATATGGTATCCGTCCGATACCCTTCATCCAGAGTTCGCAAGATATCATGTGAAAAAAAGTTGAGTTGTGTTTCGCAGAAGCGATGAAAGCCATGTTGATGCATGGACAGCAACTTCTCTGTCTCAAGGAAATCCATTAAATTCAAACTGAGAATATGTTCAAGAATCCTGCAACAAATTGATGTTAAGGCTGTTGGTCCGTAATTTTGAGGATCCGTCCTTCTACCCTTCTTATATACAGGCATCACCTGCACTTTTTTCCAGTGACTTGGGACTTTATGTTGGGCAACAGATTTGCGATAAATGCAAGCTAACTAAGGAGCCAATGCAGTGGAGTACTGTCTGTAAAACCGAATTGGAATCCCATCAGGACCTGGCGATTATTTATTTTCAACCCATTCAGCTGCTTCACAACCCCAGGGACGTCTATCACTATGTCCTCCATATGGGAATCTGTACGAGACTCAAACGGCAGTATGTTTGTATGATCCTCCTGCATGAAAGATTTCTCAAATGCTAAATTTAAAATTTCAGCTTTTGTTTTGCTGTCTCCCATTGCCAGGCCACACTGATCAGCGAGTGACTGGATGGAAGCCTTCAACCCGCTTACTGATTTTACGTAAGACCAGAATTTCCTTGGGTTTTCAGCAAGATCTTTTGCTAAGGTATGATAGTGGTAGTGGCTCTATGATTCACGCATTGCTCTTTTTACAGCAGCACAAATCTCTACTAACTTTTGCCTGTCCTCATGCTCCCCATCTTTCTTGTACCGCGAGTGCAACTGCCTTTGCTTCCTGAGCATTCTCCAAATTGCGCTGTTAAACCATGGTGGGTCTTTTCCATCCATAACCCACTTTTTCAGCACATACTTTTCCAACATGTGATTTACAATGTGTTTAAAATTTACCCATTATTCTTCTATGTCCATCGTACCGGAAGTAAATGAAGTCTATTCATTTACTAAGTGGGATGCTAACAACAGTTTATCTGCTCTTTCTAGTAAGAATACTCTAACCTTCTTGACCAACTTTTTAACTTTCATAACCATAGTTGTAATGACAACATCATGATCACTAATCCCTGTCTCAACAATGACACCGTCTGAGGTCTGGTCTGTTCGTGGCTACCAGATCTAAAATATTTCCACTACGCATTTGCTGTTGATTTAGCTACTGAAGATAGTTTTTGGATAGTGTGTTCAAAAGTAGAATGAGACTTTCACTCTGCAGTGGAGTGTGTGCTGATATGAAACTTCCTGGCAGATTGGTAGAGCACTTGCCCACGAAAGGCAAAGGTTCCGAGTTAGAGTCTCTGTTCAGCACACAGTTTTAATCTGCCAGGAAGTTTCATGTTCAAAAGTAATTCACACAATAGATTGTCTGTACCTTCTGTAATGATTCCATAGACATCCCAGTCTATACTAGGTAGGTTGAAGTTGCCTCTGTCTAATATAGCATGATCCAGGTACTTCTGCAATACAGAATGTAGACTTCCTTTGAATGATTCTCGAACTGTCACGGTGGAACCTGGTGGCCGGTAATAACACCCCACAATTAACTTTATTTCCCCTAGCCCTGTTAAATGTGTCCAGATAACTTCACAACCACACACTACTTCGACCTCAGTAGACACAATATTTGTCAATTGCAATGAAGACACCACCTCCTACAGTGTCTAAACTGTCTTTCTGATACACGTTCCAACCTTCACTAAATGTTTCGGAACTTCCTATCTCAGGGTTCAGCCAGGTTTTAGTCCTGAGAATAATTTGCGCGCCACACGCTTCCTGGAGAGCAGTAAATTCAGGAACTTTATTCCAAACACTCTGAAAATTTGCCGCTAATATCTTGATAGCTGAGGCATCTTTACACTGAGCATGTCCTGATTTCCCTGCATGCACATCGACTGTTGAGTGTTCATCAGGAAACCTCGCACTACTGCCTAGCCTGAAACACCCCCATGTGCACACCCCAAGTACTCTGCTACCCAAGTAGCCACTTTGTTTGTCTAGTGGACCCCGACCTATCTAGGGGCATCCTACAATTCACCACCCAATAGCACAAGTCTAGACGTCTGCAGCCAAGACTGTCAGAGTCAACGAAGCCTCTGGTTGAGACCCTCCACTCAGCTCCAAACCAAAGGACCCTGATCCACACTGGGAACGACACTGCAAATAGAGAGCTCTGCTTGCACCCTGCATGCGAGGCCAGTGGTCTTCACCAAATCCACCAGCCCCTTGTACGAACTGAGGATCGCCTCAGAAACCAAGCGACAGGCATCATTGGTGCCGACGTGAGCAACTACTTGCAGACAACTGCACCCCATAAGCTCGATAGCCGCAGGCAAGGCCGCCACCACATCTTGGATGAGGCCCCCCAGCAGACAAACTGAGTGCACATTGGATTTCTATCCAGCCCTGTATGCCATTTCCCTAAGGGGCTCCATCACCTGCCTAACGTTGGAGCTCCCAATAACCAGCAAGCCTTTGCCCCTGTGTGCCTGCTTGGGCCCTGCTGAAGGAGTGGCCACCTGCCCACTGACAGGATGAACAGGCGAGGTCAGCCAGCTAGCCTCCACATTTGCCCTCCACCTTGAGTGACACAAACGCATTGCAGTCTGCCACTCATCCTGAGGTGAGGGCAGCCCCAATGCGCCGGGTACACCAGAAGGTGCCTCGGCGGCTGAGTCAGCGTACGCAGCAAGCGACACCTGGGGTGTCTCAAGCGATGCGCCAGACCCTCCGCCGTGGCTGCACCGAGGCAGCAGCCGGTAAGTGGCTGACCGTGGCCAACAGCATGCTCAGCTGCTCGTGAACTGTGGCCAGTTCCTCCTGTGTCCACACACAGCAAGCCCACACCCTATCCATCCTACTGCTAATATCTAACGACTCCGCAAATTTTTACTCTACGACTATTGATAAGCAATGTTACTCCTCTCAAATACGAGAATGTACAAGGATTTTATGTAATTAAATATGCAAGTGCACAAACATTTGGAAAGAAATTAAGAATCAAACTACGAAACAAATATGAAAGCTAAATATGCGACTCACTACTGCACTGCTGCTGCACTGATACTTCACCAGCGGCTGCTCAAGGCTTGTCTTGGGTCCACACAAACACCACTTAATGATGTGACCAGTCCAGAGCATAGATGGACTCCAAAGGATGGTGAGGGTAGCACTGGTTGATAGCTTGTAGGTTGCTCAAGGAGTCAGTACAGAGGAGAAATGACTCACCAGGGCATGAGTGGATGCACTCAAGAGCATGAGAAATGCAACCATCTGGCAAGAAGTGCTGTTAAACATGTCCTCCATGAACATACGCAAAGCCAACATGATCATCAGCCATCATGTCTTCAGTGTACACCACTTCATGATCTCGGTAACACTTCTGGAATTGACAGGAAGTGACAACTGATAGCTGCAGGGTTAACTGAGTCCTTAGGACCACGTGAAATGTCCAGGTGAAGCTTCGGCCTAGGTGTGTACATGGAGGTGTACGTGAATAGACCAAGTACAGGTGGTAAACACAAGGACTCAACATCAGACAGAAGAGATCCTACACGAATCACAATCTTAAGCCATGACCTGGGCCTCCAACATGGGAGATGAACTGACATGGATGGGAAGAGGAGAACTATGAATGTGTGCAGTATTTAAGAGGGAGGCAGAGGACAAGTTGAGACAGGAAAGTTTCAAAATCTCTACCTCAGCCAGTAAGCACAGTGCCACTTCAGCAACTTTCGTGTTGATGGGGATGAAATAATGATGAGAAGGCCAACACAACATTCAGTCCCTGAGCGGAGAAAATCTGACACAGCCAGGAATCTGACCCAGGCCATTAAGTATGACACTCAGCTACCAGGGGTCAACTGCATGGTAGTACAATGTCATTTTGTTGCAAATAAGCAGTACCCACTACTTGAACCAATTGAGAATTCTCACCCCTCCCTTCTGTTATTCCTATTCACTTTAAAGGATTGTGATGTCAGTCACCTCTTTGTGCAAATATTCCCTGTGTCTGTGAATGTTCCTTATACCACCAACACATATCAAAGGCTAAACAGCACTGACACCACACCTCTGCTTAAATCAGAGTTGTACCAACTGAAAAATACTGCACCACAATGTTAAATGTTCTAGGCACTTCTGAGAAGGACCAAGCAAAGCTTACTAATAGGCCAGGCCTTGGTCTGCATATTCTGCATGTGTTAAGTTTGGCAAGCTGTGGCTGGCCCTACACTATTGGAAAGGAGCACCAGAATAATAAAACATGCTAAATACAAAGACTCCTGTAGAGCAATATTTAAGAGCCAACATACTGCCTCTTGTTTATGCATGTAATACTAGTTTTCACAGAAGCAAGCACCTTGAAAAGAAGAATATCTTCAAGCACAATTTATTTTCTTTCTTATGTTACTAGGAACCCAAGATGAGAAATACAGTAATTACAAACATTTCTAGAGGTGAAGTATCATACTGGCATTATACTGTACAAACTCATGCTATCCAATTGTTTCAAACGGATACCAAACTTACAGCAGATTGGAATGAAGCTGAAAAGTAATTGGTTGACAACTACCTTCTGAGAGTTTTTGGAATGCTGTAAAAAATTAGTACTACTGATCAAATATTCTTCACCATACTATTCTCTCAACCTTATTTGTTTTTATAAGTATGTTATAAATATGCTGCATGTAATTATTTTACAAAATACTATTATGTATAAAATTTATTTACTATGTCTAACATAACATCTCCTGTGATACAACTGGATGAGTGAACCTACTCACCAATTGGCAGCAGGAGAACACTTAACTATCTTTAAATTTTCAAGCTTTTGGAGCTTGTGGCTACTCCTGCTAGAGAGTCAGTGAGAAAACTTGCAAGTTTCAGTACCTTTGTATGTTATTTCTCTTGCCACTGCTTGGCGAGTAGTTTTATCTGTCCAGTTAGATTGTATTTTCATTGATACTCAACTTGTTATATATATAATCTCTGTTGATATGCTCTAAATTGTGAGTTACAGGACCATTAAAGTAATGCAAATATGACAAATCATTAGAATAATTAACGCTGTCTAAAAGTAATGTTGTATTAACTTTTTCACATTGAGGACAAAATTGAATTTATTCCTCTGTGTTAATAGATTCTTTACAAGGATTCACTGTTTTCAAACCTAATGAAGTTTAAGAGCACAGATTATCTTGTGGGACCACAGTGGCTATCATTTTTTAGTCCAAAAATAAAGTTTAACCTTGTTCAGATTCTAAAAACTTCGATATTTTTTTATGTTTATTTGGGTTGGGGGCTCTCAACATCATGGTCATCAATGCAATGACGAAAAGTCAACATGCAAATCTCATGGGTGGGGACAAAGGCTGTCCCCACATGCTGATCAGTTTACAATGTATTAAAGTCTGCCGCCCTTCCCCACCAGTTAAGGGATGAGGCCTGACCGTTCACAAAATTTCACCACTCTTGCAACACTGGTATCGGTATCTGCAAGGATGGTGGGCAGATCTCTAGTGAGACCAAGGGCTGCCTTAATATCAGTATACAGGACACACGTAGCCACAACATGCTGAACTGAAAGCGGCACCACAAACTTCACAGAATGGTGTATCCTTCCACCAGAGGAGGAAGCCATGTGTGAAAGGGCTATGCCCAATGTGCAGTATGGTAAGCAAAACTTCCTTCAAGCAGTGAGGCTGACATGAAGTTCGCCAAGCCTTTGTGGTCGATTTGAGCGACCACAGCTTGTTGTCTGTAACCAGTCAGTTTCCCACTGATGCAGGATGCATCTGTCAGAAAATGAGAATGGCATGCAGCGGGATGGGACATTGATGGACAGCACCATTCCAACATCCTTCCTTGGAATCTTTGTCAGCCATTTCATTACCCTGTATCCCAATGTGGCCAGGTACCCATCAAAAGATTACCTCCTTGACATGGTGTTAGAGCTGCTGTATGGAGTCATAGATGAGCTGAATAAGTGTGTCTACCAAATACATTTAGTTAAGTGCCTGCAGCACACTAAGAGTCTGAACACACAATAAAACTCTTACAGTGATGTCTGAACCCTCTCCAGTGCCATCAGAATGCCATGTAACTCCATATCATAACTTTTAAATTGTTCTGGAAGATGCACTTTAAAAGCCACATCAGGGAAAACTGCAGAACAGAGCATTCCCCTGCTGGTATCCATCTGTATAAATAATGTTAAAACTGTGGTACATACTTAAAATAGATGGAAACAAAGTTGTAAAAACCAAATCAGGACTACAACTTTTTGTGTACTGTGTCAAGCTTAAAATCACTTTGGGCCTCTGAAGACACCAAAAGTGACAGTTCGTTCCATTCCTGGGTGTATATTTTCATGCACAAGAGATCCAGATCCTTGAGACAGTCTGTAGCATGTATACCAAATGGCTGGGTCGCTTGGGGCCAATTCCTGAACAGTTGTTCGAAGGTGGGTTGGATCACTGAACTAAATGCCAATGACTGAGGCGACAGATTTTCAGTGCCTATAGACCCAAAAGGATATGTCACCGAATCCAGAATGGTGGTTTTCCAGCCTCTGCACACAGACTGAACTGGGCTGGTCCAAAAGGCTCCACTCAATATCTGAATGCCCTCATGGTGGACAACATCTGACATCCAAAGATAGGAAAGATGGGCCAATCTATAGACCATGCTGCCCTAGTCTAAGTGTGATCAAACGAATGACCTATAAAACTGCAGGAGTTGGGACCTGTCAGCTCCCCACGTCTATCCGTCAAGGCATTTCAAAATGTTCAACAACTGGAAGCCCTTTGTTCTTAGGTCTTTCAGGTGTGAGAGCCTTGTTAGTTTAGAGTCAAATAATAAACCCAAAAAGCACATAGTGTCTTGAATACACGAAACATGGTCCCCCATTGTAAGCTCTGGTTGGTTAAAACTCTAATGAGCATGAATAAAATTGACACAAATAGTCTTCTCAAGTGAGAACTGAAAACCAGGTGTGTGGGACCAGGTTTCCAGCCTCCTAATGGTCAGCTGTAGCCACCTTGTCGTCATCGTCTTAAGATCAGAGGAAGAAGAAGATTGCAAAGTTATCCACAAACAAAGAGCATTTGACAGGGCTCCAGATGGTGGAGGAAATGCCTTGATAGTGATGGAAAACAATGTGACACTGAGGACACTGAATTGGGAAAATGAGCGAGACTCATCAGTGGTTCTGTAGGCTATGCAGTAGAGAGATTGTGGAACAGGAGGGGAAAATTGCTGCCCTTCAGGCTGAGTTACATGAGGCTAGGTGAGAACTGGGCAGGTTAAGGGGGGAAAGGGTAAACAGGGGTGGGAAGTGGCAACAGGCATAAGGAACAGGCCAAGAAATTCTTCTGATAGCTTTGTTATTAATGTACAAAATAGGTTTGACCTGTTGCCTCAGTCAGAAACTGATGAGCCTCTCACAGAAGTAGATGTAGATAGGGCTCAACAAGCTTTCAGCAGCAAATTGAATAAGAATGTAGGGAAGTCTGCAAAGAGAAAGAAAGTCTTATTGCTGGGTAGTTCGCCTGCTAGGGGTGTGGGCCAACTTCTGCAGGATGAATTAGGGTCAGAATACCAGGTCAAAAGTTTTTTCAAACCTAGTGCTGGACTGGGGCAGGTTGCAGAGGATTTAGGTTCTCCATGTAGAGGCTTTACTAAGGAAGATACCGTGGTTATTGTGGGTGGGCCGGGCAACAGTATTGACAGAGATCCGGGGTACAGCATAGAGTGTGACCTGGCAAAGATTGCATCAACATAGAGTCATACCAGTGTTTGGTTTGCGTCAGTTCTGGAGCGCCACGACCGACCTCATTTGAGCTCTTCTGTCAGGAGAGTTAATTTGGTGTTGGAATGGCTACTTGGATCTGGTGCAGGGCCACACATTGGTGTGGTTCCTGTTGATTCACTCTGTAGGTGGGACTATACTAGACATGGCCTACACCTCAAGAAGAAAGGGTAAACTGGCTGGGCTGATAGGAGGAAATTTAAATGGGGGAGGAACTACATCTCATGGTGGAAACACTTTTTTAGTGTAAGATCAGTGTCCAGTGGGAATCTCAGCCAGGCAAGTACTAAAAATGTTGAAAGTTCAAGATACTCACAAAAGTAAAGTGAAAAATAATGTTAGTATATTTCATCAAAATATTGGGGGATTGAAGAATAAAATTGATGAGGTTCTGATTTGTTTAGAAGATATAGAAACTGAGAATGTAATAGATGTACTATGCCTGTCTGAGCATCACATTGTCACTGATATGCAAAAGGTTAGCATCAATGAGTACAAATTAGCTGCACATGTAAGTAGAGATAATATTATGAGAGGAGGAGTTTCCATATATGTCAAAAAGCTTCCACAGTGTAAAAAATTTAGAAACCAAAAAATTTTGTGTAGAGCAACATATGGAAGCATGTGCCACTGAACTTAAACTAAATGATGGCACTTCATTAATTGTAACAGTGTATAGGGAATTTCCAGCTATTTCTAGAAAACTTGGATGCTTTGTTGTGCTATCTGTCAGACAGGGGGAAGCAAATTACCATTTGTGGGGATTTCAATGTTTATTCCCTGAAAGAGTGTAATAGGAAGAATGATCTTTTAGTATTACTCAGTCCTTTCAATTTGAGCTCTGTCATTGATTTTCCTACTCTGATAAAGAACAGCAGTACATTGATAGATAACTTTTTTTATAGACCAAGTTTAAGGACATAAATGCTTATCCTGTTGAGAATGGTCTTTCAGATCATGGTGCACATCTAGTTACAGTACATGACATAGCTCCACGCAGTATATCAAATCAGACTTTCAAAGCAGTGTGTTCAATTAACAATATAAATATTGCAAACTTTAGGGAAAGCCTACAGCAGCTAGACTGGGATGAAGTGTATAAGGAACCCGATGCAAACTTCAAATATAATTTATTTCACGATACATTTGAGGGTACTTGAAAATTGTTTTCCCAAGAAAATAGTTAAACATAATTCCAAGAAAACATAAAAAACTTCGGCTAACTAAAGGAATAAGAATATCTTGCAACCATAAAAGGAAACTGTATCTAACAGCAAGAGGGAGTACTTACCCCGAAATTGTTCAATATTATAAAAACTATTGTGCGGTACTAAGAAAAGTTATTAAAAAGTCCAGAAGCATGTGTATCATGTCTGAGATCAGTAACTTTGATAATAAAATTAAAGCAATTTGGAATATTATTGAAAGGGAAACGGGGCAACCAAGAGCACAGGAAGACTTTAGTGCCATAAAACTGAATTACAAGTGTACTAACAAACAATCAGAAATTGAAAATATTTTCAATAATCAGTTTTTAAATGTTTTGGAGAAAATAGGATCTAGATCTTCACTAGAAGAGGCAAGGCTACTAATAGAAGAGACCATACCTGTGCAGTTTGAAACTACTGTAATTCCACCAACCTCTCCCTCTGAAATCAGTAAAATAATAAACTCACTGAAAAGTAAAAGCTCTTACAGAATTGATCTCATTTCCAGCAAGGTACTTAAAGCTTGTTCCCCACAGATAAGTAGGATTCTCAGCCACATATGTAATAGTTCTTTGGAGCAGGATGTTTTCCCTGATAGACTGAAATATGCCATTGTAAAACCATTGCATAGAAAAGGGGATACGTCGGATGTCAACAACTACCACCCAATCTCTCTTCTGACAGCTCTATCAAAAATTCTTGAGAAAGTAATGTATTCAAGAGTAGCCTCCCATATTTGTAAAAATAAAGTACTAACAAAATGTCGGTTTGGTTTTCAGAAAGGCTTTTCAACAGAAAATGCTATATACACTTTCACTGAACAAATATTAAATGCTCTGAATAACCGGACATCACCCATTGGTTTTTTTTGTGATCTCTCAAAGGCTTTTGATTGTTTAAATCATGGAATTCTTTTAGATAAGCTAAATCATTATGGTTTGAGTAGGGCAGTGCACAAATGGCTTAATTCATACTTAACTGGAAGAATGCAGAAAGTTGAAATAAGTGGTTCATGTAATGTTAAAACAACAGCTGATTCCTCAAATTGGGGGGGCTATCAAGTACGGGGTCCCACAGTGTTCGGTCTTAGGTCGTTTACTGTTCTTTATATACATTAGTGACTTACCATTCCACATTGATGAAGATGCAAAGTTAGTTCTTTTTGCTGATGATACAAGTATAGTAATAACATCCAAAAACCAAGAACTAAGTGATGTAATTGTAAACAATGTTTTTCACAAAATTATTAAGTGGTTCTCAGCGAACAGACTCTTTAAATTTTGATAAAACACAGTATATACAGTTCCATACTGTTAAATGGCACAACTCCAGTAATGAATATAGCCTTTGAACAGAAGTCTGTAGCTAAGGTAGAACTTTCAAAGTTTTTAGGTGTGTCCATTGATGAGAGGTTACACTGGAAGCAACACGTTGATGGTCTGCTGAAACGTCTGAGTTCAGCTACGTATGCTATTAGGGTTATTGCAAATTTTGGTGATAAGAATCTCAGTAAATTAGCTTACTATGCCTACTTTCATTCACTGCTTTCGTATGGCATCATATTCTGGGGTAATTCATCATTGAGTAGAAAAGTATTCATTGCTCAAAAACGTGTAATCAGAATAATTTCTGGAGCGCACAAACGGTCATCCTGCAGACATCTATTTAAGGATCTAGGGATCCTCACACTAACCTCACAGTATATATATATATATATATATATATATATATATATATATATATATTCACTTATGAAATTTGTTGTTAATAATCCAACCCAGTTCAAAAGTAATAGCAGTGTGCATGGCTATAACACCAGGAGAAAGGATGATCTTCATTATGCAGGGTTAAATCTGACTCTGGCACAGAAAGGGGTAAATTATGCTGCCACGAAAGTCTTTGGTCACCTACCAAACAGCATCAAAAGCCTGACAGATAGCCAACTAACTTTTAAAAATAAATCAAAAGAATTTCTAGATGACAACTCCTTCTACTCATTGGCTGAATTTTTAGATATATATCAAGGGAAAAAACAAACAAAAAAACAACAAGTTAAACATTAGTGTCATGCAATATTTTGTGTAATGTAATATCTTGTACAGACATCTTTTATTAACCTGACACGTTCCACATCATTACGAAGTGTCGTATTCATGATCTACGGAACAAGTATTAATCTAATCTAATCTAATCATGGTACAATGGATCTCATCAGGTCCTGAAGCAGTGTCTTATGGCTGTAGATAAAGCTGATTCCAGTTCCCAAATGGAGAATGGAAGGTTGTATACTTCCTCATTACACAAGAAGAAATTCAGCTTCCTCATTTCTGCAGTTTGATGGAATACCTGAACAGCAGGAGCCTGTCTGTGCGAGAGTAACAGTAAAGAAGTGTTCAGCTAAAATGTGAGCTGTGTCTTCTAGCGTGTTCACCGAGACCCCATTATTTGACAAGGCCATAAGGGAATGTGGATTATCCTTGCGTGAAATCTGTCTTATTGATTCCCAGACATATGCAGCAGAAGTGGATTGATTAATGGAAGTCGTGAATTCCCTCCAAGAAGCCCTCTCCCGTTCTTTGATCACTTATCTTGCATGTGCTCTCGCAGACCTGAAGGCATGAAGATTGTCTGTAGTTGGACACTGTTTGAAGTTCTGCAGAGCGGTCCATCTGCCCCCGATAGTCAATCGACAGTCGTCATTCCACCAAAGTATAGGCTGTAGGGATTTGGAGTAGGACCAGGTGAATCTGACGGAACCAAAGGAGTTGAGGTTGGAGAGGAAATTCTGGAGTTGTTCATCACTGTGAGTCCAGATCATGAAGATGTCATCAATAAATCTGTACCAAACTTTGGGTTGGCAGGCTTGGGTAACCAAGGCGGCTTCCTCTAAGCAACCCATGAATAGGTTGGTGTACGAGGGGGCCATCCTGGTACCCATGGCTGTTCCCTTTCATTGTTGGTATGTCTGGACTTCAAAAGTGAAGAAGTTGTGGGTCAGGATAAAGCTGGCTAAGGTAATGAGGAAAGAGGTTTTAGGTAGGGTGGCAGGTGATCGGTGTGAAAGGAAGTGCTCTATCGCAGTGAGGCCCTGGATGTGCGGAATATTTGTGTATAAGGAAGTGGCATCAATGGTTACAAGGATGGTTTCCGGGGTAACAGATTGGGTAAGGATTCCAGGCATTCGAGAAAGCGGTTGGTGTCTTTGATGAAGGATGGGAGACTGCATGTAATGGGTTGAATGTGTTGATCTACATAGGCAGAGATACGTTCTGTGGGGGCTTGGTAACCAGCTACAATGGGACGGCCGGGATGATTGGGTTTGTCGGAAGAAGGTAGAAGGTAGAAGGTAGGGGTGCGGGGTGTTAATCCTACTCTGAACATCACCACTTCTGAAGCCCAGGCTATCCGCGATCTGAAGGCTGACCGATCCATCGTCATTCTTCCGGTGGACAAAGGTTCCACGACCGTGGTACTTGATCGTCGGGAGTATGTGGCTGACGACTGCGTCAGCTGTCAGACAACACCACACGCAAAGTTTGCCAAGGTAATCCCATTCCTGATGTCCAGGCGGAGCTTCAAGGGATCCTCAGAACCTTAGGCCCCCTAAAAAACCTTTCACTTGACTCCATCAACCTCCTGACCCCACCAACACCCCGCAAACCTACCTTCTACCTTCTACCTAAAATTCACAAACCCAATCATCCCAGCCGCCCCATTGTAGCTGGATACCAAGCCCCCACAGAACGTATCTCTGCCTACGTAGATCAACACTTTCAACCCATTATATGCAGTCTCCCATCCTTCATCAAAGACACCAACCACTTTCTTGAACACCTGGAATCCTTACCCAATCTGTTACCCTGGAAACCATCCTTGTAACCATCCTTGTAACCATTGATGCCACTTCCTTATTCACAAATATTCCGCACATCCTGGGCCCCACTGCGATGGAGCACTTCCTTTCACGCTGATCACCTGCCACCCCACCTAAAACCTCTTTCCTCATTACCTTAGCCAGCTTTATCCTGACCCACAACTTCTTCACTTTTGAAGTCCAGACATACCAACAATGAAAGGGAACAGCCATGGGTACCAGGATGGCCCGCTTGTACGCCAACATATTCATGGGTCGCTTAGAGGAAGCCTTCTTGGTTACCCAGGCCTGCCAACCCAAAGTTTGGTACAGATTTATTGATGACATCTTCATGATCTGGACTCACAGTGAAGAACAACTCCAGAATTTCCTCTCCAACCTCAACTCCTTTGGTTCCATCAGATTCACCTGGTCCTACTCCAAATCCCATGCCACTTTCCTTGATGTTGACCTCCATCTGTCCAATGGCCAGCTTCACACGTCCGTTCACATCAAACCCACCAACAAGCAACAGTACCTCCATTATGACAGCTGCCACCCATTCCACATCAAACGGTCCCTTCCCTACCGCCTAGGTCTTCGTGGCAAATAAATCTGCTCCAGTCCGGAATCCCTGAACAATTACACCAACAACCTGAAAACAGCTTTCGCATCCCACAACTACCCTCCCGACCTGGTACAGAAGCAAATAACCAGAGCCACTTCCTCATCCCCCCAAACCCAGAACCTCTGATAGAATAATCTCGAAAGTGCCCCACTTGTGACAGGATACTTTCCGGGACTGGATCAGACTCTGAATGTTGCTCTCCAACAGGGATATGACTTCCTCAAATCCTGCCCTAAAATGAGATCCATCCTTCATGAAATCCTCCCCACTCCACCAAGAGTGTCTTTCCACCGTCCACCTAATCGTCATAACCTTAGTTCATACCTATGAAATCCCCAAACCACATTCCCTACCCTCTGGCTCCTACCCTTGTAACCACCCCCAGTGTAAAACCTGTCCCATGCACCCTCCCACCAGCACCTACTCCAGTCCTGTAACCCGGAAGGTGTACACGATCAAAGGCAGAGCCACGTGTGAAAGCACCCACATGATTTACCAACTGTCCTACCTACACTGTGAAGCTTTCTATGTGGGAATGACCAGCAACAAACTGTCCATTCACACGAATGGACACAGGCAGACAGTGTCTGTTGGTAACGAGGATCACCCTGTGGCTAAACATGCCTTGGTGAATGGCCAGCACAATCTTGGCACAGTGTTACACTGCCCAGGTTATCTGGATACTTCCCCCTAAGACCAACCTGTCAGAACTCCAGAGATGGGAACTTGCCCTTCAGTATGTCCTCTCTTCTCGTTATCCACCAGGCCTCAACCTCCGCTAATTTCAAGTTGCCGCCACTCATACCTCACCTGTCTTTCAACAACATCTTTGCCTCTGTACTTCTGCCTCGGCTGACATGTCTGCCGAAACTCTTTGCCTTTACAAATGTCTGCTTGTGCCTCTAAGTGCAGTTGGATATGGGTGTGTGTGTGCACGCGCTAGTGTATACCTGTCCTTTTTTCCTCCCCCCTAAGGTAAGTCTTTCCACTTCCGGGATTGGAATGACTCCTTACCCTCTCCCTTAAAACCCACATTCTTTCGTCTTTCCCTCTCCTTCCCTCTTTCCTGATGAAGCAACCGTTGGTTACGAAAGCTTGAATTTTGTGTGTATGTGTGTGTATGTGTGTGTATGTTTGTGTTTTTTTGTGTCTCTATCGACCTGCCAGCACTTTTGTTTGGTAAGTCACGTCATCTTTGTTTTTAGATATATTTTTCCCACGTGGAATGTTTCCCTCTATTATATCCATAGTACATATTGTGTAATTTATAAACCTGCTTTTATTTATAGTTGAATAGAGGTTTTTTTTAATGGGACAGAAATGTTGAAAGGACATAGTAAAGTTTTTAAGATCAAAATTTTGTTTGAAGCAACAAGAATAGTGTTGGTTATGACACATGAGGGAGGAAAAATGAATTTGGATTTTTTTTATCAGTGACTTAACTGTCACTACCACACATCTGATAAATTTATTTCATTTTCCAATACATCCTACAGTCATGGTCCTCATAGGTGGGTTGCCCTTGCCTGACTCCCACCTTGGACCCAACTTACCCAAGCAATTTTAGGGGGACCCACAGTTCAATATGGCCTCCATACCATGTTGCAACTTACCATATTTCACATAAAAATATCCTTACCAGAGCTGAAGAAGCAATAAGTGAATAGCTTTGAATTGAACTTCTAACTTTCGATTGGGCACAAGGCACTAAATACCTTGTGATAGCAAGGCATTTGCATCTAAATGTAAGGTTTCATGATGAACAATAGCAGTTTCAGAAATGCTGCTTTCTGTGGCATTTAAAGCTTACCACAATAGTCAGTGAAGGTGTTTGCCCTTTTTTATCAAACAAATTTCTTGTAAAGTATGACAGCACTGCAAATACCCATTTGGAGCAAGCTAGTCAGTAACAAAGCATTCTGGCTGGATGTAATGTGATACAATTAAATTTAATTAACACTCCCATTTTCTCTGGAGAAAACAAAATGGACTCCACTAGGTGGCAACCAATTACTAACTGAATCCACTGACCAGCTTTAACTGCTGGAAAAAGAAAAATAGGAACATCCAGAAGTATTAAGAAGTATTTCTTGCTCGTATTTTCTTTCCATAGTTCATGAAACAATGTTCCCTCTTGCAGTGTAATGTGATGTACCTTTAATAAGCAGACACAATCACGAAACAACTTCAAATGGCAAATTATCATTTTATGCCTTCTCTTAATCAGAAACCATTAGTGCTTCTGATATTACTACACACCTTTATCAAAATTTCTTCAATGGCTGCATTTAATGGTAAGTGTTTTGCTCAGGTGTTCATAACACATTTTTAAACAGTTTGACAGGTGATATATTCTACCCACCAAGCTGCAGCAGAGAATACATATTTAAAGGAAGTCTTAGTTATGCAAACTTGTGGAACCAGTGACTACTCCTTCCAGCAGAAGGGATGAAGTGGAAGGGAGACAGGTGAAGCAAGAGAACTAGAGGTTTAGGAAATGGGGTAGAGTTCAGGAAAGTCATTCAGGACCCCAGTAAGGTCTAGTAAGTGTCAACTTACCTGGGGTTATGAATGATTTTTCTGAACTCCACCCCATTTCCTAAACCTCTTCAGTTCTTTTCCTTCACCTGTCTTCCTTCCCCTTCAACCGCTCTCCTGGAAAAAGGCGTCACTGGCTCCAAAAGTTTGCATGCCTAAAACTTTTTGTGCGTGTTGTTCTGCCGTCACTTTGTAAGCAGATTTCTTTATCTATCAAAGTACAATATAATGTCAAAACTGATTATTTTCATCATTTTAACCCTATGTTACACGCACCGTGGACTGAGTCCGCAGTTTTATCTTTCCATCAAAAATCACTTATAAATTCAAGATTTCCATTAGCGGCTTTTTCTCCCTTCCCCTCCTTTCATAATGAATTATTGGCAGCAATTGAATTTAGTCATTATTGCCAGAAGCAGCAATCTCTTGAGGTACGAAGTGTCGGTCCATGTGTGTGCATTTGTGTGGTGCGGTTCTATCATCTGTTCTTTTACGGATGTATTGCAGGTAAGGAGGTTACTTCCTTTATAATATTGCAAAACAGACAGCTACGTTTAGAAACTTTTATATTTATTTATTATCCTAACTGTCACACAATTATGAGCCTTTTCATTGACCAACATCAATTAGTGAAATAAGTTATACACTTTTTTTTCAGAAGAACAGTGGATGACAATCAGGTTTTGCAGTGGTTGGATGAAGAGCTTGGTAATGAAGAATGTAGTGGTCTGGAGTCAATATTCAAAAGTGATCACTGTTCAGATAGGGAACAGTTGCTGGATGAAAGTGATTCTATCGAAAAATTTGACTTTTATTTTGGGATAGATGATATGCAATGGAGCCATCACCCTCTAATCCAAAGCAGAAGAGTAAGAAGACAACATAATTGTCAGGCATTTACCTGGAGTCATAGGCGAAGCAAAAAATGCCAAGCATCCAATTGATTGTTTACAACTTTTCTTCACAGATGACATTTTAGAAGAAATTGTTTGCTGCACTAATTTACATTGCTACCATCTGCTCTAAATATTCTAGAGAAAGAGATGCTGCAGACACTAACACTACAGAAATCAAAGCTTGTTTAGGACTCCTTTTCTTGGCAGGTGTGCTATGAACATCACACACAAATTTACTAGATCTCTGGGCTGCAGATGGTACTGGAGTGGAGTACTTCAGACTTTCAATGGGCATGAACCATTTTCGTTTCTTGCTGACATGTCTGAGATGTGACATCAGAAACAGAGCTCATCGGAAGGAAATAGACAAATTAGCTGCTGTTTAATTCTTGATAAATCAGTTCAATGAAAAATGCAAGAAACATAGTTTATCAGAACTGTTACAGTAGATGAAATGCTGGATGCATTCAGGGGCAGATGTGGATTTATGTAATACAATCTATCAAAACCGGAAAAATACGGTATAAAAATGTTTGCACTTACAGGTGCAAGGATGTTCTATACCAACCATTTAGAAATATACTGTGAAAAACAAGTGGATGGGCCTTATCTCTGTGATAACACACCTCATGCTATTGTCAAAAGAATGGTGAAATGCATATCCAAATCTGGCAGAAATGTAACATGTGATAATTGGTTCACATCAATTCCACTTGCGGCTGACTTGTTGAAAAAAAGACAAGCTGACAATGGTTGGAACAATTCGAAAAAATTTGAAAAATAAATGTGAAATTCCTCCATTTATGACAGTAGCAAAATATCACCCTGTGGAATCCAGCATTTTTGCATTTAGGAAGAATATGACTCGGATTTCATATAAACCTAAGAAAGACAAGGCCATTCTGGTACTATCTACTTTACATGATGATGATAATGATTTGGGAAAGTGCAAGCCGGAAATAATAACATTTTACAACAGGACTAAATTTGGTGTGGATAAAGTTGATGAGATGAAATGTACATACTCTGTGACAAGAATTACCAGAAGGTGGCCATTTATAACACTGGTCAACACTCATTTTCTTGCCAAGGATATTTGAGTGGCTTTAGGATGGGTTAGTGGTGCTGAGGACGAATATAGCAACCATTTATGCAGTTTGGCTCTAGTTTTTGAGATAATGCATGATTTATTGAAAAAATTAGAAAAAATTGCTAATACTGAACTCGAGCGCTACAAAGTACAATGAAAAAAGAAAATAATCTTTATAAATAGCTTCTATGAAAACCTGATAGGCATTTGTCCATGTATAAAACATAACTGAAAAGTTTCTCTATAAGTATATCATTTTCCGTCCATGACGAACCACTTCCTGCACGCTTTCCTTTTATAGGTCTCTTCAGAACAGTCACGTTGCAGATTCCAGCAATAATCTGCCATCATATGCCTGTCCCATCTTCCTTTATATCTTTCCTCTATTCCTTTCATATCTTGATGGAACCGCTCTCCTTGTTCCTCACTGAAATCACCTAGATTAAGAGGAAATCGATCCAAGTGGCTGTGAAGGAAGTGCAATTTTATGCTCATGTTAGCTCCTAAGTTTTGAAAGTTAGTGAGCATGTTTTTGACCAGTTCCTCATAATTGGGAGCTTTATGATTGCCCAAAAAACATTTTACAACAGCGACAAAACTGTTCCAGGCCGATGCTTCAGTGACAGTCATGACACTTGTAAAATTGGTATCGTTGATGAGCCTGCGAATTTGAGGACCATCAAATATTCCTGCCTTAAGTTTTTCACTACTGAGTCCAGGGAACGTATTGCAGATGTATGTGAAGCAATTACCATTTCTGTCTAAAGCTTTGGTGAATTGCTTCATTAGTCCTAACTTAATATGTAATGGTGGAAGAACAATCTTGTCCCTACTAACCAGAGGTTCATTAATGATGTTTGCTTCACCAACAGCCATATGTTCCCTTGGAGGCCATGTTTTCTGCTTCCAATGTTCGTGCTTTGCCCTACTATCTCACATGCAGATAAAACATGGGTGCTTTGTGTATCCACTTTGTTGTCCAAGCAAGAAGTTCACCATTTTCAAATCAACACAAATCAACCACTGGTGCTGCATATGCTGAATTTTCTGCAGAACCATCTTGATGTTAGCATATGCTTCACAAAGTTTTGTTGAGTGGGCAATTGGAATAGATGTGTAACGATTGCCATTGTGTAGGAGGACACATTTTAAACTTCTAGTGGAACTGTCTATGAAGAGACGCCAGTCCTCTGGTCTATATTCCGGCAGCCCCAATTCAAGTAAAAGTCCAGGTATATTGCTGCAATACACTACAACCTCTTCTTGGTTGAAGTATGGAAGAAGGTTTTCTTCTCTCGTCCGGTAAGCTGTTATTTTAACACTTGGATGAAGACAGTTCTTTTCCTTAAGCCTAGATGCTAAGAGTTCTGATGCTTGCTTTGAAAGATTGAGTTCTCGTATCAAGTCACTGAGCTGCTCCTGGTCGAACTGCTGGGGTTGTGTCTCACGTCCTTCGTATTCCGAACCACTACTTGTACATTCCTCGCCGTGCACATCGTCATCTGATGATGTTAGCGTGGGTAATGTTGTGAAGGTTGGTACAGGAACATCGTTGCTGTGCACCACCGGTCTTCTTGCTGACTCCAAATCGGGATATTCCCACTTTCGTTTTTTGAACCTATTAAAACCTTTCATATTAACAATGCAAAAATAGCAATCATCTGTATGGTTCTTCTGCACTCGCCATACCATAGGCACTCCGAAGTTTAAGCTTTTCCTTTTTCGTTTTGTCCACTGCCGTAAGCACTCCACACAGCATTTACAAACTTTATGGGGTGCCCACGCCTTGTCTTGATCTCCTTGAAGCTGCACTGCACATGTGTGTGACTTTCGACCATCGCCATTTTTCTTGTTTACACTGAACGCTACCTGTCGGCTGTTGCGGGGATTACCTCGGCCAACAAATGAATGTCGAGTACCGCCGAATTCAAATCTGCAAAACCCTCAATATCTTCAACACACGCACCGCACAACGGGACTGAACACATGCTGACAGTGTGATGTTTGCATGATGTAATCCTCAACCACACAGATGCACTCCCTGAGCACAATTGTTTAATAAAGATAGTACAATATCACTAATTAAAAAACAGGTAGCAAATACATTACACCATATATGGACCCTGCAGTCGATATTATCCACATGAAACTCATTTCTACGAATAACCTATATCTCAAAAACCAGAGCCAATTTGGAAAAAAGTACAAATATACTCGGAATGAGTATCATAACAATATCCCATTTTCGTTCAAACTTCCCTGGCAACAAAAAAAAAAAAAAAATATTTTGTAGAGCTGTGTAATTTACAAGAGCAATTCGGATTCAACAATTCCCAGAAAAGACTATCTAAAAGTTCTTGCCAAAGAACTGTTGCATGATTATATGACAATGAAGGTCAATCATCTAAGTACCTCTTCCTAGACCTCCACAAACAACAGCTTGAGGAAGATGCAACTCCTGTTATAGGAAAAAAACAGACCGATGAGATTTTCCTGCAATGTGTGCAATAAATTTGTATGCCTGGAACATGTCAGTGCATATCTGTGCAGTGAGTGCAGTGAAAATGGCAACCAGCACGAGTTATTTACTTGAATTGACAGTGAGGCTGTAAACTATAGTTTTCTGAATAAGTTTCTGAACTAATTTACTTAAGATAAGTGTTGGTTAATATTCATTTGGAAAAACAGTGAAAAAACAGAATGAATGTAAATTTCAGCGAGTACAATAATTGTTCTTTTTTGTTTATGGGTAAATTATGAGTTAAAATATTTTATGTACACTACTGATGCTGAAATACATTGTGTTTATGAATCCACTGTTTCATTTATGTTATCCAGACTAATATGTTTGCCAACTGTAATGTCAGAATTGTTCATGAAAATGGTATAAAACGCAATGCAGACTCAGTCCACACGCGTGTAGTGGAGGTAAAAAAATCGCTCATGTAGCAGAGGTTGAAGCAGTTTCATCATTTCTATGGTGAGTAAGGTAATCAATCTTTTTCTGCACAGTTTTGTCAATGAAAAACTAAGTGTTCCAAGCCATTGTCATTATCAGGAGGCGGCACTAATTGTGGCCTTTAAATTATCATCCTATTATTCACATTAAACATAAAGCCTGAAAAGGTAAGTGAGAGTGCAAACTTGTTCCCCAAATTATAAAATAAATTTCATCGTAAACATTGTTTGCAAGTTCAAGTGTGTGTGGGAGTCATTAGCTGTATTATATTAAACAACTATTATACTTTAAAAACTATCACATTTTTGCACCAATGGCCATATACTTACGTCCAGTTTCTGTTGGCTTCATTTCTCCTGCTACATACATTCTACTTTTATCACCAGACTTTATTACCTCTCTCAAGTGAATTACAGGCTTATTTACAACATCATAGTCTATCTTCACCAACTTAGCAGCCTTGACTGCAGTATCATGAGATTGTGCTACAACAATCCCCACTGGTTGTCCATTGTACTTAACATTCCCAGAACAGAATAGCTGCAACAGTAATCACTATATTATTTTACCTTTCTCCATAGAAAACAATTCAGCATTACATTATAATTCATATTAATCAGTGCTTTACCTCTTCATCTTCACAACTAAAAATCATTCTAGGAAAAAAGTTGTTCTTTCCTGGTATGTCTTTTGCATCATAAAAAGCAACTACACCTGGAACAGCCTGAAAAAAATTCAAGCGGAAAGCAATACCCACTGTACAGCATAATTAAATCAGTTCAAATCAAAGCAAGAAAATTACTCAAGTACAAGACATTAAAAGCACTATGGCTTGTGCCCTGAATGTAACTCTGGACAAGACATGATCGTGTGCCTTTTCTGCATCATACCTGTGCATCACTAACAGCTATTTCAAACTTAGTGCAAATTGAATGTGTAACATTGTGAAGTTCTCTCTCCTGCATGCAAAATGAGAAAGTGGAAACTACAATATATGTTTTGTTTGTGCTCACCAGCTCATAGAAATGGAGTTTAAAAGTGTGATTTTCAGATTTAGACAAGAATAGTTAAGAATGAGCAGATTTTTTAAAAATTACTGCCTGTGACTTCAGTTCTTATCTTGAAGAAATAACAATGTAAGCTGAAATACACCAACCAGTTTTCTCATTACAAACCATAGGTGTATGAAAGAAAATGTTAAGAGTTGTTTTGGAGGCACGTTTTCTTCTTTCAGGAAACTAAGCATCAGCTGGACAGGGAACTTAAAACTGCTGCTCTACACTTTGCTTAGAAACAGTTAATATGCTAATGTAATGCACAGCTTAAATGCAACCAAGCATGCTTTCCTTAATTCCTCTGTATCAGTATTTTCTATAGAAGCTCTTTTCTTTAACTTCTCCTTGGCTTGCCCTTTCCATGTGCTACATAGCTATTTTATATTAATTTTCATAGGTTTGAAAATTGGTGCTTAGTTTCAGATATTCCACACACCTGAGGGAGGACACTCACCTCCTGCAGGAGGAGCTGCACAATCCGTGATATGATGCCTCAAACCGTGCAGCATTTTTTTTGTTTGTTATTAGTACTGAAGCAGTCTTTGGAAACCAAAGTCATTAAACTTTATCATCAGTATCATTCTGAATGCTTTAAGTCTTTACTTGTTTAATGATTACCACTGCTATGTAACAAACAACAATAAGTAAGGACTTACCAAAGCATCTGTGGCATCTATACTTCTGATATGACCATTTGCAATTTCAGTTACAGCAAATGCACAATATAATTCACCAGGAATAGTGAGTACATCATTCACATACTTTGCTTCACCTGAAATAAATGGTTTTTAAATGTAGGAAATGTTCATAATAACATTAGAAAATGTAATTTAAGAGCATGGCTCAAATGCACCTAAGTAAGTAATAGGAAGAAGGGAAGGAGAGAAATGACCTTAGTAAACTGTGATATCTTTCTTGCTGCTGTTTATTACATATTATATAGACCATCTGATTGATTCTTTTACAGAAATGTAGAACTAGTGAAGTTTCTTACTGCTTACTTTCAGGCAACATGTACATTCTTTCAAATTGGTTAGTAACATCTTGTGGAACAATTTTCTGTGGAATAAGTGGGAATATGAAAATATTTCATGAGGTTGATTTTTTGTTTCCAGTCCCTACAATTGCATAAAGAACAAAATTAACTGAACTTTGTTGTCTGAGAAGCTCAGTAAGAAGCTTCTCTCACTTCAAATGTGAGTGTACTTGCTGATTAAAATTGAGCATTCTACTCTACTTACTAACTCCTGTTCAAGTGCTACATTAATTGTTGGTATGACTGTTACACAGAATTGAATATAATGCATGTTCTGCATAGTCCCAAAATTTATGGATTTCCCTTTACAGGGAATTAATAAGTTCAAAAAACATTGATTATCTCTGCTGTTGCTGTCTCTTTAATGGTATGTATTACAGAGCTCTGTACTGCCTGACTTTTTTTGTGCAAACTTTGATGGTCCTTATTTCTGTGTTCTGTGAAATTTCATGACTATTTTTATTTTCCCCAACTTTGGGAAATGTCATTGTTGTTTGACAGATATACTGTATAAATTACAGCACTTTCACAGCTCTGCTGTTTAACAGTGCAAGATGACACATTAAGATGGGTGCCTTTAATCCAGCTCCAGTACTATATCATGTGAGAGCAGCACTAATCACATCTCATTAAAGTTAGCAACACTATAAACACTATTTGTGTTAGACATGTGTGTAATGAAACTGATGCACATAATTAAACTGATGCATATAATTAAACTGAACCAATAAATAGATTTAATATTTACCAGAACATTGCACAAGAGCTTCAATTTTTGGCACTGGCTTTCCAAGGGGCCACAATTCCTTATGTATGTCATAGTCTTGTTTCCCAGATGACAATGGCCTCTTCAGCAGTTCACCTCCACTTCTGAGTACAGGTCTTACTGTTTCCGGAGATATACTCAGCACACACTGCAATGGTTTTTAATATTGTCATAAAATATAGTAGTAATTTGAACCCAATAAAAATCTTAGTAAATTTAAGGAACAGACAAGAATTTTCCATTTTAACCATGAGTCTGCTTTTAGTGTAACCGTATTAAATATTCCAGTGACATACCTTGTATAACAAAGCTTCAGCCAAATTCTTACGGTATTCTGGTGAAGCCTCCAGTGGTGTCTCTGAAGGTGTAAGCTCAGAATCTAAAATTTTCAGTGTTTCTTGTAGGATGTCCAATTCAAAAATATTTTTACCCTCCAAGAATATCTCTGTTTCTGCAGCATGTACCTATTTGCAATGTGAATTGTTACTCCTCTGATCACATACTCATGCATAATACGAAAGGAAAAGTGCACATTATCCAAAATATCACTTATCAGCTGCCTATTTTGTCTTTTAAAAATATGTGTGCAGTAAGATGGTATTTTACAACTTTTAATCTAGTTTTTTTCGAATTTTGGTATGATTAGCTCATTATTTCCTATTCTACATTTTATTAGAGAAAACATAACATTATATGGTTCTATGAGAATAATCTTATTTATTTGTTGCCTTCACAATTGTCTGTTATTGTCATTTTCATTTATAACAAGATGATATTCTTTATTGCTTTCATTATGTCACAGTTGCACTGATTCATGTGAAAAAAAAAAAGTAATAAGGGAACACATGAAATGGAGCATTCATAAACTCTGACTCCTGTTTGTGATTGTGAGTAAATTAGTTAACTTCCATCTGCAGCTCACTTTCACATTGACACTGTTTCTTGCATTTCATACATACTGTTTTGGTTCTGTTTTTATGCCTGCCACATACGTAACGAATTCCAGGTTTTGTTAACTCCTTGGTCTTTTCTTCATGCCTATACTTGGTCAAGAAGGCATGAATATCGTTGAGAAGTGTCAAGTAATGCTAGTTGATTTAAATGTTCTTCTATTAGGACCAGAGCAAGACGTTTCAAAAAATTTCATCTTTCTTCATTATCAGGATTGTTTAATTTGAAAATAATGTGCACATTTATGCCAGCAATACCTAGATGTCTGTAGAGAAGTAGAAGTGGCCATCGTCGTGTTATTTTGGAAGTGCTGTAGGATGAGCTCATGTGCTTCACAGTGTCTACTTCTCCTTTGGTAGCATTGTATTTCAAATTGACTCGATTTCTTAGTCTATCTATTTCATTTGTGCTGTGCATTGTTGACAAAAAATTCACACCTTTGTTTTTTAGTAACAGTCTAGACCATACAAAAATCATCTTGAAAACCAAAAAGTCATAACTTGACTTCTCAGGTTTTATTTGCTTGGAATTCTTGATATATTTCCTTATTTTTTTCATGGTTCCCAAGAAAGTAGAACTTTTGCCAATGAGATTTTCAACCAGATGGTAGCTACTGAAGTAATTGTCAGTCTTAAGATTTCTGTTTGTTTTCCCAACTGGAGTCACAAATCTTTGCACAATGTCATTAGGCTTGTTAGACTTCAGGTAGGGTCCTGGCATCTGCTTGCCACAGTAAATTTCAAAGTTCAGGGTGCAAAATGTTTTGGCATCACACAAGGCATAAATCTTGATCCCATATTTTGCAGGATTATTACAGATATACCGTACGAATCTGCAGTGTCCTCTGAAAGGATACAACATCTTGTGAATAGCGACAAACTTGTTGACATTGTAGAGAGCAAGGCAGCTGTTGACAAACTTGATGGAAGTCCCGAATATGTGCTAGTTTGTCACTATTTTCTTTCATTCCAGGTACCCAGGTTGTCGAACCTAAGAGTTCAAAGCAGAAAGTGAAAGCACTTGTAGCTGAAGTGAACTCATAAAATAATCATTCCTGTACAATCTGCATCCCACAGTTCACAGTAATTTGTATGTAATCCTTTCTTTATACCTGTTAGATACAATGCACATAGAAGAGCCGTTATATCTTGTTTAGTGGGGTCTTTGCACTCCCATTCTCTTTAATATTGGACTTCAGCTCTTTTACTATTCTGGATGTAACAGTTTGTATTTTCAACAAAGTTGTCAATCATCCAATCAGTAATAAATATGTAGAATGCATCAGTTTATTTTTCTGTAATTTCAGCACTTGATTTTGGACCTGGCAAAACTTTTAGAATGTTCTTTGCCTTGGTTTTAGAAGGAGGAGGAAGCAGTTCACTTATCCAAATAGTTTATCTTTTTCTACGTAAAATTGGTAATCATCTGTTTGTTATCTCCCCTCTTCAACCAGGGGGGGGGGGGGGATCATCTGTTTCCTCTTAATTGTTCAGAGTCAGTGCTGTGGTTTTCTTCTTCAATAACTTCCTCTTCAGACTCTGATTAACATGAATCTGATGATTCTTGTAATTTTTCTGACAATTCTCTCAATACTTTCTCATAGTCTTCAACACACACAATTAGATGGTCCCTGTCAAATGCCCTCTTTTTCTACATTTCGACACCTTTAATGAGACCTAATGAAGCATGTTTTTATAAAAGTAATATATTGCAGCAAATCAATATCCAAGATTGTAAAAAGTAATAAACATTGCATATGGGAACTTTGATTCAATTCAAATATTGATTGTATCTAATATAAAGAATGCCTTGAGGCACAAGAAAAACAAAAATGTAGAAAATACTTAAATCACAAGGCACGTAGTGCAAACACACCACAAATGTAACACTCATATTTCAAACAATAGCAACCAAACTGCTGAAAGCATGAATTGCACAAATATAGTAAGTGGTGACATCTGTTGAGAATAACGAATATGTATCTAGATGTGGTCACAACTGTAATGCTGTGATACAATTAGGAAACAATCTTGCGGTTAACTGCCACAAGCAAACCTATTGAAGGGGTGAATCAGTTTTACTACACCGACCAACTGAACACCCATAAATATGAAACTTCCTGGCAGATTAAAACTGTGTGCCCGACCGAGACTAACTCGGGACCTTTGCCTTTCGCGGGCAAGTGCTCTACCAACTGAGCTACCGAAGCACGACTCACGCCCGGTACTCACAGCTTTACTTCTGCCAGTACCTCATCTCCTACCTTCCAAACTTTACAGAAGCTCTCCTGCGAACCTTGCAGAACTGGCACTCCTGAAAGAAAGAATATTGCGGAGACATGGCTTAGCCACAGCCTGGGGGACACACTGCTGCAGAGTGAAAATCCCATTCTGGACCCATAAATATGATAGTAATTTTGTCTGACACTTAGATTTTATTGTTATATGTTACATCTGAATAGCAGTTACAGTTATTCTTGATCTTTTTCTTGATTTGAGATACAGGTTGTAGATGTGAACAGGTGTATAATAAAGTTTTCATCAGACTAATACTGAAAGCAGATTTTTTTAAAAAGAAATCCACAGGTAAAATTTGTGACAAAAGAAGAGATGTTTTCATGAATCAGTTTTGCAGTAGTGTTCATAATACCATGTTAATTGCTGCCAACAAATATTCTGTGCCTTTTGTAAATTTTTCTTTGGATCAGGCATCTTCATTCCACTGCTCAGATGTGCGTTCTTGTGCTATAATTCACACCATTGACTTACGCAACATGAATATTTTGCACATTATCAGCTTTTCTTGTTTATATTTAACGTTAGTAGCAATACAACACACCTGTTCAGGAAATCATTTAGTGGTGTCACTTTCTCCACTTGCACCATGAAATATCTGTACACTACTTTTAAGAAATATAGCTATACTTTGTCATATAACTAAGTTACTTCCCAGTTCTGTCAGGTTTACAGTTCTTTTTGTTGAATAATAAAATTTCATTAAAAGGATTAGATTTTAACATGCTGCTTTTCATCTCACACCATCATAGTATTTGATCAATTACTGGTTTGTGAGTTTAACTGTTGTGGGTGTGATAACAGTGTGTGTCTATTCTATTCATGAATGTAATTTAATAACATACAACAGGGAATATAACCATTACTAATGGGAACCGTGCATCAAGAGACACTTCTGATGCAGCATGCCTCAGGAGACACACTGGAATAAACCACCTCCAGAAATCATGATATCCCTTTGTCCTCAATGGAAGGGTCTCCAAAACTTAGAGTAGGCTGAAAGTCTTGGCTCTAAATGAAGGTGTGACCTGTTCACAATGAAAAATCTTAGAGCTATTGATAAACTGATCTCTGGTTGGTCATTAGTATTAGACAAATGATTATAGTTTCATGGGACTCTTGATTGAAAAAGGTGACTGATGGTAACATTGTGTGTCAGCCATATTATTCATTGCTGTGTAAGCAGCAGGCAATGTAAATGGACAGTTATTTCTTCTCCAACAAATTATGAGCTATGTTATGTCATTCAATACCTGAAAGCTGAAGGAACAGCGCAGAAAAAATTCATTGTAGTGTGGTGAAGAAATGAATGATGAAATAAAAGAAATTATTCAGATAGTGAAGGGTGACGAAAATTTAATAGTCATGGGTGACTGGAATTCGAGTGTAGGAAAAGGGAGAGAAGGAAACGTAGTATGTGAATATGGATTGGGGCTAAGAAATGAAAGAGGAAGCAGCCTGTTAGAATTTTGCACAGAACACATCTTAATCATAGCTAACACTTGGTTTAAGAATCATGAAAGAAGGTTGTATACATGGAAGAACCCTGGAGATACTAGAAGGTATCAGATTATATAATGGTAAGACAGATTTAGGAACCAGGTTTTAAATCTTAAGACATTTCCAGGGGCAGATGTGGACTCTTACCACAATCTATTGATTATGAACTGCAGATTAAATCTGAAGAAAGTGCAAAAAAGTGGGAATTTAAGGAGATGGGACCTGGATAAACTGAAAGAACCAGAGGTTGTACAGAGCTTCAGGGAGAGCAAAAGGGAACAATTGACTGGAATGAGGGAAAGAAATACAGTAGAAGAAGAATGGGTAGCTTTGAGGGATGAAGTAGTGAAGGCAGCAGAGGATCAAGTAGGTAAAAAGACGAGGGCTAGTAGAAATCCTTGGGTGACAGAAGAAATATTGATTTTAATTGACGAAAGGAGAAAATATAAAAATGCAGTAAATGAAGCAGGCAAACAAGAATACAAACGTCTCAAAAATGAGATCGACAGTAAGTGCAAAACGGCTACGCAGGGATGGCTAGAGGACAAATGTAAGGATGTAGAGGCTTATCTCACTAGGGGTAAGATAGAAACTGCCTGCAAGGAAATTAAAGAGACCTTTGGAGATAAGAGAACCTCACATATGAACATCAAGAGCTCAGATGGAAACCCAGTTCTAAGCAAAGAAGGGAAAGCACAAAGGTGGAAGGAGTATATAGAGGGTCTATACAAGGGTGATGTACTTGAGGACAATATTATGGAAATGGAAGAGGATGTAGATGAAGATGAAATGGGAGATACAATACTGTGCGAAGAGTATGACAGCACTGAAAGACCTGAGTCAAAACAAGGCCCTGGGAGTAGACAACATCCATTATAACTACTGATGGCCTTGGGAGAGCCAGTCCTGACAAAACTCTACCATTTGGTGAGCAAGATGTATGAAACAGGCAAAATACCCTCAGACTTCAAGAAGAATATAATTATTCCAATCCCAAAGAAAGCAGGTGTTGACAGATGTGAAAATTACCGAACGATCAGTTTAATAAGCCACAGCTGCAAAATACTAACACAAATTCTTTACAGATGAATGGAAAAACTAGTAGAAGCCAACCTCGGGAAGATCAGTTTGTATTCCGTAGAAATACTGGAACACGTGAGGCGATACTGACCTTATGACTTATCTTAGAAGAAAGATGAAGGAAAGGCAAACCTACGTTTCTAGCATTTGTAGACTTAGAGAAAGCTTTTGACAATTTTTTTTTTTTTTTTTTTTTTTTTTTGTGTGTTTGTGGTTTTAGGGCGCAAAACTTCTATGGTCATTAGCGCCCAACCCGCGACGTAGAAAACAGGAAAAAAACGAAATTTAAAATCAGCAGCAATGGGAACAAAGTCATAAAATTTGAGAAACTAAAGGCAGAAGGAATGCTTAAAAATCCACTATAGAAAGGGGTTGGTTGTCCCCCAAAAAAAGCTTCAAATGACTGACGTCATTTCACCGTCACTAATAAACTGTAGAACGCGGTCAGCTGAGCGCGTGTCATCTGCTAAAATCGACGATAGATCAGGCGATAGCTGTAGACGGGAGCGTAACGGATTAAAATAGGGGCATTCAATTAAAAGGTGTCTGACCGTCCACAGCTGAGAGCAGTGGGGACAGAGTGGGGGAGGATCACCGCTTAAAAGATGTCGATGACTAAAAAGACAGTGCCCTATCCGGAGTCTAGCTAAAATTACCTCCTCCCGACGACGCGTTCGGGAGGAAGAGGTCCAAGCGCAAGGAAGGGCTTTCACTTCCCGCAATTTATTGTGGGGAAGTGTTGACCAATGCGCATGCCATAAATGAGCAACTTGGCGACATAAACCGCTCCGTAGATCGGTAAACGGAAGAGACTGAAGAGCTGGCCGAGGAAGAGAGACCGCAGCCTTGGCCGCTATATCGGCCGCCTCATTTCCACAGATACCAGCGTGTCCCAGGAGCCAGAGGAACGCCACTGAGACGCCCCCCAGGTGGAGCAAGCGCAGACAGTCCTGAATCCGGTGGACCAGAGGGTGCACAGGGTAAAGAGCTTGGAGACTTAGGAGAAAGCTGAGAGAATCTGAGCAGATTACGTACTGTATCCACTGATGGCGGCGGATGTAGTGGACAGCCTGGAGAATAGCGTAAAGCTCCGCAGTATAAACCGAACACTGGTCGGGAAGCCGAAAGTGATTGAGGGTGTCGCCAACAATATAGGCACTCCCTACACCTAACGATGTTTTCGAGCCATCGGTGTAAATAAATGTGGCTTCCGTCATTTGTGCACATAGAGCAGCAAATGCCTGATGGTAAACAAGTGTAGGGGTACCATCCTTGGGAAATTGACATAGGTCTTTGAGCAAGTCGATCCGGGGACGGAGCCAAGGCGGTGCTGTACCCCAAGTTGTAAAGAAGGTTTTAGGAAAGCGGAAGGAAAGCGGAAGGAAAGAGAATGGAGCAGTTGACAGAAGCAGACTCCCGGGGGTAGTAGGGAGGAGGAGCGGCCTGCATACCCGACATCAAAGGAGGCGTCGAAAAAAAGGTCATGGGCTGGATTAGCAGGCATGGAAGACAGATGGCTAGCATAATGACTCAGAAGGACTGCCCGTCGATTGGACAGCGGAGGTTCAGCAGTCTCAGCATAAAGGCTTTCCACAGGGCTGGTGTAAAAAGCTCTAGACACTAAACGTAATACATGGTGGTGGATAGAGTCGAGACGCCGAAGAATAGACGGCCGAGCAGAGGAGTAGTCTATGCTTCCATAATCCAATTTCGAGCGCACTAAGGCGCGATAGAGGCGGAGAAGGACCACTCGGTCCGCTCCCCAAGAGGTACCATTCAGGACACGGAGGGTGTTAAGGGAACGCAGACAGCGAGCTGAAAGATAGGAAACGTGGGAGGACCAGCACAGTTTTCTGTCAAACATAAGACCCAAGAATTTAGCGACGTTGGAAAACGGAAGGTTGACAGGACCTAGATGTAAGGAGGGCGGAAGAAACTCCTTACGTCGCCAAAAATTAACACAAACGGTCTTACTGGGTGAGAAACGGAAGCCGGTTTCGATGCTCCATGAGTTGAGGCGATCGAGACATCCTTGAAGAAGTCTTTCAAGAAGGCTAGTCCGTTGAGAGCTGTAGTAGATCACAAAATCGTCCACAAAGAGGGAGCCTGAGACATCAGGAAGGAGACAATCCATAATTGGATTAATGGCGATGGCAAACAGTACAACACTCAGCACGGAGCCCTGGGGTACCCCGTTTTCTTGGGAGAAAGTACGGGAGAGAGTAGTGTTCACCCGCACCCTAAATGTGCGCTCTGCCATAAATTCGCGAAGAAAAAGGGGCAGCCGGCCTCTAAAGCCCCAAGAGAACAGTGTGCGGAGGATGCCTGTCCTCCAACAGGTATCGTACGCTCTCTCCAGATCAAAAAATATTGCTACCGTTTGGCGTTTCTGGAGAAACTTGTTCATGATATAAGTGGAGAGAGCAACAAGATGGTCAACGGCAGAACGATGATGTCGGAATCTGCATTGGGCTGGTGTTAGAAGACTGCGGGATTCCAGCCACCAAGCTAAACGGTAATTCACCATACGCTCCAAAACCTTACAGACACTACTCGTGAGAGAAATGGAGCGATAGCTAGAGGGGAGATGTTTGTCCTTTCCAGGTTTCGGAACGGGAACGACAATAGCTTCCCGCCATCGCCTGGGAAATGTACTGTCGGTCCAAATTCGATTATAAAGGCGAAGGAGGTAACGCAGGCTATGGGTGGATAAATGCAGCAACATTTGGACATGGATACCATCTGGTCCAGGGGCGGAGGAGCGAGAAGAAGAGAGTGCATGTTGGAGTTTGCGCATGGAGAAAACAGTATTGTAGCTTTCGCGATTTTGAGAGGAGAAAGCAAGAAGTCGCACTTCCGCTGCACGTTTCTTCGGGAGAAATGCTGGTGGGTAATTTGAAGAGCTCGAAATCTCAGCAAAGTGCTGACCCAATGAGTTAGAAATTGCGACGGGGTCCACTAAGGTATCATGCGCGACAGTGAGCCCAGAGACCGGGGCAGTGGCACGTAAAGTGCCCTCCGCCACACACCGTTGGGTGGCTTGCGGAGTATCAATGTAGATGTAGATGTAGATGAAAAACTAGGCGCGCCTGAGAACCGTCGAATCCGACTCCAAACTTCCGAGGAGGGAGTGAAGGTGTTAAATGAGCTAGTAAAGAATTTCCAGCTTGCCTTCTTGCTATCGCGGATGACGCGACAGCATCGCGCACGGAGCTGCTTATATCGGATACAGTTGGCCAAGGTTGGATGGTGACGGAATATGCGAAGAGCACGTCGTCGCTCACGTATTGCGTCACGGCATGCCTCGTTCCACCAAGGAACTGGGGGGCGCCGGGGCAATTCGGAGGTGCGTGGTATTGAACGTTCCGCAGCTGTGAGAATAACGTCGGTAAAATGTGTGACCTCATCGTCGACGCTGGGAAAGCGACGGTCATCGAATGTCGCTAGAGACGAAAAAAGTGTCCAATCGGCTTGGGCAAACTTCCAGCGTCGCGAGTGCATATATGGCAGTTGAGGCTGCAGTCGAAGAACACATGGAAAGTGGTCACTCGAGTGTGTGTCATCAAGGGCGAACCATTCTAAGCGCCGAGCTAGCGGAACAGTACCGACCGCAAGGTCCAAATGAGATAAATTTGCCGTGGAGGCAGACTAGATCCGCTTGGTGGAAGACGTCTAGCAATAGTGAGCCACGTGGACAAAGATGTGGAGATCCCCAAAGCGGGTGGTGGGCATTGAAGTCCCCAACCAGCAAATAGGGGGGTGGAAGTTGATCAAGAAGATGAAGGAGATCAGCTCGTGCCAGTGGTGTAGACGATGGAATGTATACCGTACAAAGAGAGAACGTGTATCCAGAAAGGGAAAGACGGACGGCAACAGCTTGGTAGGAAGTGTTTAAGGGGATTGGGTGATAATGGAGATTATCATGGAGCAGAATCATGAGTCCTCCATGGGCTGGAGTGCCTTCAACAGAGGGAAGGTAATATCGGACGGACTGAAAATGAGGGAGAACAAAGCGGTCATGGGGACGCAGCTTTGTTTCCTGAAGACAGAAGATGACCGGCGAGTAGGATTGCAAGAGGATCGACAATTCCTCCCGATTGGCGCGAATGCCGCAGATATTCCAGTGGATAATGGACATAGGGTGAACAGAAAATGGAGAAACGTAACCAAGGTTGCTGTCAACTCAACGACTGCTCAGAGCTTGCGACCGACAGCATGGAATGGCATTCAGTCGAAGGCAGAAGATCCTGAAGATCCTGATCCATAGGTTGGTCAGGAGCAGCTCCTGCCACCAACGATCGGCCAGTTGACCGGCCACCAGCAGTGCGCCTCGGCGACACAGAAAATGGCCGAGGGCGATTTCCGCCAGGTGGTGCTGTAGATGGGACACGCCTTGGCGGAGAAGGAGAGGAACTGTGTTTCTTCGTAGCCTTCTTGGAGGTATGATGTTTAGATGAAGGAGGAACCGATGGTTGTGAAGTTGCAGTACTTAAAAACTCTTCACGAGAATGCTCTTTTTTCGAAGACTTGGCGTCTGACTTTTGGGCTCGAGATTTAGCAGAACCCGATGAAGGGTGAGCCATAGAGTGGGCAGGCAAAAAAGGTGAGGTTGAACGGGCGATCTTTGCGCTGGCCGATCTGACGACCGTGGTACTAAATGTGAGGTCGCAAGTCTGCGTGGCCGCCTCCTTTGTTGGCCTAGGAGAAGCAAGGACAGTGCTGTATTTTCCTTTCTGAGGCACGGTGGGCTGTCGACTAGCGAGTAACTTTCGAGCAGCAAAGGTCGACACCTTTTCCTTCACTCTTATTTCCTGGATGAGCTTTTCATCCTTAAAAACGGGGCAATCTCGAGAGGAAGCAGCGTGGTCAGCCATACAGTTGATGCAGTGAGGGGATGGAGGTGGACGAACACCCTCATGGGCATCCTTGCCACACATAACACATTTGGCCGGATTGGAACAGGACTGGCTGGTGTGATTGAACCGCTGACATCGATAGCAAGGCGTAGGGTTTGGGACATAAGGGCGAACGGAAATTATCTCATAGCCTGCTTTGATTTTTGATGGGAGTTGAACTTTGTCAAATGTCAAGAAGACAGTGCGGGTTGGAATGATGTTCGAGTCAACCCTTTTCATAACCCGATGAACAGCGGTGATGCCCTGGTCAGACAGGTAGTGCTGAATTTCTTCATCAGACAATCCATCGAGGGAGCGTGTATAAACGACTCCACGTGAGGAATTTAAGGTACGGTGCGGTTCTACCCGGACAGGGAAGGTATGGAGCAGAGAAGTATGCAGCAATTTTTGAGCCTGGAGGGCACTGTGTGTTTCTAACAACAGGGTACCATTCCGTAATCTGGAACAAGACTTTACAGAACCCGCAATTGCGTCGACACCTTTCTGAATAATGAAAGGGTTGACCGTGGAAAAGTCGTGACCTTCGTCAGACCGAGAAACAACAAGGAACTGTGGCAACGATGGAAGAACCATCTGTGGCTGAGACTCAGTGAACTTACATTTGTGAGCAGACATAGTGGAAGGTGAGGAAACCATTGCGGAAGAATCCCCCATGATTACCGGTGTCTCCGATGGTGCGCTCCTCCCTTGTGGGGGCCCTCACCGAGGGCACACCCGCCTTAGGTGATTGTTCACACCTCAGGTCACACCTCCCGACAAACGGACGGAGGGACCAATCGGCACTTTCGGAAGGTATCAGCTCGGGTAATCACCCCTCCCTGGGCCTGGCCGTTACCAGGGGGTACGTACGTGTCCTACCTGTCTACCTGGGGCGGGGAATTACGCGTTACCCCGTCACCGGCTACGCATGGAAGTGCGTGGGTCGGCCTTCAGACACGCACAGGGAGGAAAAAAGGGAAAGGGAAAGGAAAGAAAAGGGGGTCTCAAACGCCGCAGTGGAGAAAAGGGCAAGGAGAAGAGGGAAGGAAAAGAGAAGGACAGAGGAAGGGCAAGGACTTGCAAGTGTAAAAGCAAGGAATTTGGAACAGTTTCGACCGTCCGTCTCCGGACGTAGGCACAAACCATACTCCCAGAGGGGGAGAAAGGGAAGGAAAGAGCCAGAGGTGAGGGGGGGGGCGAAGATGGGGGATGGGGAGGGATGCGGAAAGGGAAGGGAAGGTATGCAGCCTGGAAAGGAAGGAGGGCCACATTAGCTCGGGGTCCCGTGCTCGCTACGCACGTGTCCACAAAAGAGTTGTGGACCCCCTGGGGGGGCTTTTGACAATGTTGACTGGAATACTCTCTTTCAAATTCTGAAGGTGGCAGGGGTAAAATACAAAGAGCAAAAGGCTATTTACAATTTGTACAGAAACCAGATGGCAGTTTTAAGACTCGAGGGACATGAAAGGGAAGCAGTGGTTGGGAAGGGAGTGAGACAGGGTTGTAGCCTGTCCCCGATGTTATTCAATCTGTATATTGAGCAAGCAGTAAAGGAAACAAAAGAAAAATTCGGAGTAGGTATTAAAATCCATGGAGAAGAAATAAAAACTTTGAGGTTCGCCGATGACATTGTAATTCTGTCAGAGACAGTAAAGGACTTGGAAGAGCAGTTGAACGGAATGGACAGTGTGTTGAAAGGAGGATATAAGATGAATATCAACAAAAGCAAAACAAGGATAATGGAATGTAGTCTAATTAAGTCGGGTGATGCTGAGGGAATTAGATTAGGAAATGAGGCACTTAAAGTAGTAAAGAGTTTTGCTATTTGGGGAGCAAAATAACTGATGATGTTCAAAGTAGAGAGGATATAAAATGTAGGCTGGCAATGGCAAGGAAAGCGTTTCTGAAGAAGAGAAATTTGTTAACATCCAGTATTGATTTAAGTGTCAGGAAGTCATTTCTGAAAGTATTTGTATGGAGCGTAGCCATGTATGTAAGTGAAACATGGACGATAAATAGTTTGGACAAGAAGAGAATAGAAGCTTTCAAAATGTGGTGCTACAGAAGAATGCTGAAGATTAGATGGGTAGCTCACATAACTAATGAGGAAGTATTGAATAGGATTGGGGAGAAGAGAAGTTTGTGGTACAACTTGACTGGAAGAAGGGATCAGTTGGTAGGACATGTTCTGAGGCATCAAGGGATCACCAGTTTAGTATTGGAGGGCAGCGTGGAGGGTAAAAATCGTAGAGGGAGACCAAGAGATGAATACACTAAGCAGATTCAGAAGGATGTAGGTTGCAGTAGGTACTGGGAGATGATTAAGCTTGCACAGGATAGAGTAGCATGGAGAGCTGCATCAAACCAGTCTCCGGACTGAAGACCACCACCACAACAACAACAACAACAACAACAACAGTGTGGCATTTGAATGATGATGGGATTGTATGACTGTTGTGTGGGAATGGTGCAGAGAATTCAAGGCTGGTAACACAGAATGAACAAATGTGCTTGATGAAAGTGATCAAGAAAGACATTCAGACATAAGTGATAAACTTTCACAAAACTGATGTCTTAATTTCTGACCTTTCTAAAAATGTGACTAATTTCAAGCCTAGCCCTCTAACATTGTCACAGAGGGCTTTGGTTATTGTAAATTGTATAGAGTGGGTACCAAAATGTCTAAGGTTCACAAAACAAAGAATGTGATCATCCTTGACAGCCTCGAACTGTACATGACATGCCTTAGTGAGGCTGCCCAAGGCTACTACTGCAGTGGGTGATCACTACCTGACAGCAACGCCACCATGTTGAACAATCCTTTTCATGCAGCCACAGGACATTGTGTTATGACTCAAACTGTGTGCAATAGACTGCATGATGTGCAACTTTACTCCGGACGTCCAGGTGATGTCCATCTTTGCAACCACAACACCATGCAGGGCAGTACAGATGGGCCCAGTGACATGCCAAATGGACCATTCAGGATTGGCATCATGTTCTCTTCACCAGTGAGTGTCATGTATGCCTTCAACCAGACGATTGTTGGAGACATGTCTGGAGGCAAACCAGTCAGGTGAATGCCATAGCCACGCTGTCCATTGAGTACAGCGAGATGGAGGTTCCCTTCTGTTTTGGTGTGGCATTATGAGTATTAGAGGTATCAGTGTGTACAGCAATCTGGACCACCACCTGTCAAGGTCTCACTGTAGATACAAGGTGCAATGTGTGGTTTTCATGAGCAATATAGAAGGGCAGAAATGATGTTTATGGCAATCAATATTCCAATTTACTGTAAATGGTCTGGAACTCTCAGAACCGAGGTGATGCAAAACTGTTTTGATGTATGTATTTCTCGTAAGGCTCCTATAAGTATTAACAGAATTGCTTTCATTTCTGAAATGATTGTAGTTCACGAGGCAGGATTGTAAGTAGTTTTGACCATTCATAAATCAGGATAATTTAGTTTCTTCAATTGTACTGCAGTATTTTACTGAAACCACATAACCTTTGTGGCAATATGTTAAATAGCACTGTCCTCCTTTAAGTCAGACTTTTCACTTACAGCCACATTTCACAAGCTACCGTATGGTTGTATGGCAGTGGGTGCATAATGTACCATTGTGTCAATTTTTTTTAAATCTCACAATCGCATTTACTATATTGGTATGTTATGTTACCCATTATTGTATTAATGAAATATGAATTTCCAATTTTGGCTGAACTTGCTATGCATCACCAAAGAAATTGCATATACTTTAGTCTCTATGACATACCAAAAATGTGAATACATCTCTGCAGTTATATTTTTGAATATAAAATTTAGAATGAAGACAATTCAACCTAATTCAAGGTGAGAAAAAGTTTTATGTAATGGGAAACTTTTAAATACAATCCATACAAATTTTAGTTCTGTCACTTGTTTTCATACTAACGTTTAGTAAATGCAGCCATTTGGAGCCACATATTGGCAAGGGCAACAACTGTGCATGGCTAGATTTGTAAAATAACCCTGTCTTGTGCTACTTCTACTGCTTGACACTGATCAGTACACTGCTTCACCCAACACCCACAGCCACTCAGTGCGTGCTGTTGACACTGCAAACACATATTGGTATAGTTCAGAGAATTTATGAGATTACATGACATGCCAAACTTGCAGGTTTGTTGCTGTGTGTGATGAAAATTTTAGCATCATATCCATAACTTGCCATTTCAAAGCAGCCTCTGTCTTACAATGTCATGCAAAACTATCATACTGAATGTCAAAGCAAAGTTTTCATAGTTATCAGAACAAGTCTTTGTACTTCAAAGCATAGCTAAGTGCCCATTTTGTTTAACTATTTGTCAGTATGTATTTTGATGTGAAATTATCCATCAGCAATAGAACACACAAATCATGCAGTTGTATTTGACTGTTTTAAAGAAATACTTAGTACCCGAGTATTATTCACTGTATGTATAGTTCATTTTAAGAGACTATGTACAAAATTGTGAGTAAGTTACTGCTTACCAACTGAGCTGAAATGCCTCCAAACACTATTCTAGGCCTGGAAATTATTTTGCCAACATCCTTCATATGCAAGTTAAATAAAAATCCTGCATTTACATAAGCATGTGCATTTTGAGCTCTAGGCATAATCTGAAAGCAGAATTTTATTAAAATGACATGTATATTACATAATGAGAAGCTAAAATTACATTTTATGTGCACAGAACAGAGCTTTCAGACAATATGCTTTTAATTTACATTCAACAGCAGCTCTGCTTCAATTACATAAAAACATTCAATGAGTTTTGGCCCCTAGGCCACACAAAGACCATAAACATGTGTGATATGTCAGAATTGCTCATCACACTAGGATGGCCTTGAGACCAAAATAGGAACACCTTTAGTATATCAGTGGTCATATGATTAGATAATTTAAATGGCATTATGACACTGCCCTCTGCTTACATTTATAATATCATCTCATTTGTCAAGTCATACCTGTTAAATTATGACTGCACACTAAAATTCAATGGAGATATTTATAACTATGCAACAAGGTAGCAATCTGACCTACATATGATTCAGTCCAGAACTACCTGCTACCAAACAAGTGTTTTAAATATTGGGATACAAATGTATAATAATTTACCAAATGAAATCAAAGCAATAAAGAACCCAAGAGCCTTCACAAATAAGTTAAAAAATATCTCTTGGACCATTGCTTTTATGCAGTTGATCATTTTTTTTTAAAAGGGGTTAAAATTGTAAACAATTTTATGATAGATGTTCAATTAGGTCTGAAAATTATATACTGTGCATGTCTATGAAATATACTGGATTGTTATATACTGTGCATGTCTATGAAATACACTGGACTACTTTACTATTACATTTGTATTGGCTGTTTGTATTTTACAATACAACATTTGTATTTATAGTTTTGTTAAAGATAGCTAACTTCCTCATTGCAAAATAATGTGAAATCAATTTATTAAAAATTACTTGCAAATATGTTCTCTTGACCTGTCCAATATCATATGTACAGCTGTACAATACTATGATTGCCTGGATCAATAAAAATACAATACACAGTGGTTTCAGCATTTGTAAGCATTTTCTTCTGGTACAGCTTCCATACTCTCCATGAAAGAACATGGTTGTAGTCTTCAGAAATCAAATTTGACACCAGCAACAAAGAAATTTCCCTCCTTTGTAGTACCATATTGTTAGGTACTAGTAACCTAATAGTTCTGGCGAAGGAAGTCCTTGCATGTGTGCTGATCTTGCAGACATTTACAAGGGTCTTATTACTGCAGATTACTTAACCTGTCCTATTAAATTAGTGGCAGGAGAAGAATTTCTTCCTACAATTGAGGCAGTAGCCATAGCTGCTCGTTTTTGGTGTGACAAATTTACTACTAATTCTACAATGTGTGATTTAGCCTGAGTATGTATAAATTGTATGTACCAGCGTGATGTTTAAGATTTATTCAATACACTTACATTTGGCTCAAAAAAACAAATTTTTACTTTCACATATCTGAAATTCTTTCATTGACAACTGTAGCCTGATATATTGTTGTATGAACAAATGAGGTACATGGAAATGAAATTTGAAAACCTTCCCTTAGCTACAGCATTTTTATGATTAATTCTTTCATTTCGTTTCAATTATGAATCTTTAGATGCTTGCCAGTACATGGTATTTTAATGACCTTTACAAGGTCACACAGTTAAGGGTCACATCATTAAACATCAAGCACGAAGTATGGATTCTGGGAGATTCTTCTGTACTGTAAGACATTTGTTTCACTGAATGTTTCAAGGAAATCATTTGAGTTATTTTGTTTTTCAGTTCTAGTTCAAATTTAACTAGTAATCTAAGATTATACTGTGTTAAAAAGCATCAGAAACAGTTTTTCAGGAATTGCAGTAACAGTGAACAAAGGAAAACAAATGATTTTTTCTTCTTTTGTTTTAGATATTTGGAAGGTTTTATAGTTCTGATGAGGTCAGATATTTTATCCAAATGACTTCTTCCTATCACAAGTAATGGTTAAAACCAATTTCTGGACCAAAAGTACTCTTAGTTTAGGTATTTAAATAAATTCCAGAAAGCAAAGATTTAACAGTGAGTGCAGACATGAAAAATGCCTTCAACTGCTTGGAGAAGAACCTTAAAAAGTTATGGTTTCAATACATCATTAGTTTTGTCTAAATCTCCATAAAAATACTTTCAGAAAAGGCTTCCCGACAGATTTATATTGCATGTTAACAAATTTCTCTTCAGAAACACTTCCATTGCAAGTCTAGCTTTTCTATCCTCCCTACTTCAACAATCAGCAGCTATTTTGCTTCCCAAATAGCAGAACTATTTTACTACTTAAAGCATTTTATTTCTTAATCCAGTTCCCTCAGCATTGTCCTATTTAATTTGCCTCCATTTCATTACCCTCATTTTGCTTTTGTTAATGTTCATCTTATATCCTCCTTTCAAGACACTGTCCATTCTGTTCAACTGCTCTTCCAGATCCTTTGCTGTGTGTGTGTGTGTGTGTGTGTGTGTGTGTGTGTGTGTGTGTGTGTGTGTCAAAATTACAGTTGTGTCTATAAACCTCAAAGTTTTCATTTCCTCTCCATGGATCTTAATACCTTCTCCAAACTTTTCTTTTGTTTCTTTTACTGCTTGCTCAATAGACAGACTGAATAACATTGGGGATAGCCTACAACCCTGTCTCACTCCCTTCCCAACCACTGCTTCCTTGTCATGCTCCTCAACTCTTATAATGGCCATCTAGTTTCTGTACAAATCATAAATAGCCTTTTGCTCCCTGCACGTGCCATATGATATTGAAAACTCACCTTGTATGTTTTCAAGAAATAATTATCATCATAGGGCTGCAAAGTAATGCTCTTTATAATCTTCTGCTTCATGTCAACTTCCAAATACTCCAGTGGACTGACAGTAGTCTGTGCTCCAGTCTTGTCAACTATGAAGATAAGTTGAAACATTAACAGTTCTTGTCTATTGATTACAGTGAAACTACTTAATTTCTGAACATTAGTTTGTCACACTGAGTAACATTTTAAACACTTTTGGAGTTATTAATAAAAATAGCATGAATTTTACACTTTAATGTATGATGTGCACCTACTTATATCAATTTTTGCATCAACAGCCTCCAACATCAGGAAAATATCTGATGGAAATTCTGGGTGCTCATGTTTTAATATGAGATTTCCAGCAATAGTTCCAGCCTGAAACAGATAAACCAACATGTAACATTCCTGTACTTCTACAAATAGTAGTTGGCACAAAGGTTACCATTCTTACATTTCGGACTGGAACATTTGCAACCAAATCTATATGATCTGCCAGCACTTTAGTGTAGCTGAAGTTTTTATTAGTCTTTGAAATATTGTAAAATAATTCCATAGCTTCTGTTAGAGTCATGTTTCCTCCAATAATCAGTTGAGAATTGATGCTGTGTCCTTTGAGCTCCGAGACATCACTAATGTCTATGAATATTTCAATGTCAGGATCTCTCCGATACACACCTGTAAATTAAGATACCTGAAATGTAAATTCTAAGTATTGCTGTGAAGTTCAACTAATACACATGAGGTCTGTGATGTTACTATAATTTAGATCAGGCATTTTGAATTTGATTTAAAATTGCAAATGTCAATTGTTTGACATAGCTGCATTTTGGTAGTTATTTTTACTGTACTTCATACATTGTCCACCATTGGCAGTATCTATACTGCCAGAGACTAGAAATTAACTATAGTGCCATTTCATGGTTGTGTATGGTTCTTTATGTGATTATCATGTGACTTTGCTTATACATATTGCTCTTTAGTGTATGCCAATTGTGATATTTTGTGATTATGCAGTAATACATGTTCTGTGTGTATGAATATATTCAGAAAAAATACTGTGTGCTGATTGGATTTACGAAGTTCCCATTGGCAGTGGCTGTGCAATTAAGAATTATTTGAGTTTCACATTATCTAATGCTACTTTTAATTTGTATGGTTTCTCCTAGAAGAACAAAGAAATGACATTTAAGAATCCTAGTGAAATGATTTTAGATGTGTGTTCATTTAAAATACTGGGATGTTTCATTACTATGTGAAAATTTCTATTTCTCCAAATTTTTAGTAAGGCACCTCTTTCAGCAATACATAGAACTAATAGGTACTTTATAAAGTCAGTGGCTGTGTAATTTTATTCCTGCAAGTGTGTTCCAAATAAAGATAGGTTCACATAATTCATATTCAGATGTTGTTTGAAGTTTTTGTAAATTCGTCCAGTCCTATGAAAACTTTTTGATTTACCACATTTTCACTTATGGACACCTGAACATTCAAATTTATCAGGCTGTTCTATGCTGTTATCACAGTGTGCCTTGTGATCAGTGTGTTTTGCATTTTGAGGACTTTTGGTTGGTTTTCAGAAGCACAAATCTGATTTTATCGGACTTTTCCCAAATATGTTATAACAGTAAGTTCTGCATTTTTTCAATAATTTCCTATACTGTGCAAATCACTGAGGTGCATGACAAAGGGTTATGATGAATTTCTCTTGTTCCATTCATGCATGGAACTTGGAAAGAACAATTGTTTGAATGCCTCTGTGTGCTTGCAGTAATTATTCTAATGTGATTTTCACAATCCCTATGGAAGTGATACATAGGGGGTATATTCCTAGAGTAATTATTTTAAACTGGTTCTTGAAACTTTGTTAACAGACTTTCTAGGGATAGTTTACACCTATATTTAAGACTCTTCCAGTTCAGTTCCTTCATCATCTCTATTGCTCTCCTGCAGGTTAAACAAACCTGTGACCATTTGCACCTCCTGTTAGTCGTATCTGGTATAGGTCCCACACATTTTAGCAATATTCTAGAATCAGTTCTATGAGTGATTTGCAAATCATCTCCTTTGTAGACTGACTGCAGATCAGAGTATTCTACTAATAAACTGAAGTCTACCATCTGCTTAATCCATGACAATGTGTATTGTTATTTCATTTCATATCCCTACAATGCATTAACACCCAGCTATTTGTACGAGTTGTTTCATTCTAATGGTGACATATTAATCATAGGATACTACACTTTTTAGTTTTGTGAACTTCCAAACTTGCATTTCTAAACATTTAAAGCACGTTCCCAATCTGTGCACCATCTCAACAGCTTATAAAGATGTGACAATATTTATGCAGCTTCTTTCAGGTAGTACATTATAGATAAATATCATCTTCAAGAAACCTTGTTTTATTATTAATATTGTCTGCAAGGTTATTAATATACAACAAAAAGCAAGAGTAAACAACACACTTACCTGGGACACACCTGAAGTTACTTCTACCTCTGACACTGATTCCTGTAATCTTACCCTCCCTCTTTTCATTTGTTTATTGTCACTCATTTCAAGATGAAAGCTTTTAATAAGCTTCAAGAGTAGTAAGATTTACAACAAACATTTTTAATATCTTCTTTTCTCACAGTTTTCTCCAGTTTTTCACATGTAGGGTGTTAATTCTCGAGGTTGAAATATTTGGTATTGTAGGTTCAAAATGACATGAGAATTACTGAAGTATTGCCTGTTTTTATCTTTATTATTACTTTTTCACATTTTTCTAGTGCATACTGGCCATACAATTTCCACTTCATTATCAAAAATGACACTGTTCTTGACAAACATAAAAACATCTGTTCATATCAGATGTGTGCCCAGTACTACTTCATTCTGTGGTACTAAGAATATTCAAAGGAGTTCACAAACTTCGTTTTCTATTGATCTATACTATTACTTTAGAAATCAATCCACAAAATTTAATAATTAGTGTCAGATTGTGTAATTAATAATAGGAATTTTAAGTGTGAATATTTCGATATTTCAAATGTTTCAAAGGCAGAGTAATTTTAACTGTACATACGGAGTTAGTACATATCGATTGTAACAAAGAAAAAGTGATTTATATTTACACATTTTAGCCTGAAATATAAGGTATTAATACAATATCATATGAAATTATTTTAGTTAAACTGCTGAGATAATACTAACCTGTTTAAAAGGTAGAAAGTATTTTGGTATCAATAACATCAGTTGAATAAAGGTAACGTTAGAGGAGGGTGCTCCTTTACACCCTCCATCCAAGGTAACATGTTGCATCCTCCCTACCAAAAAGACCTCAGTCCAGTCACAAATTCCAATTTATTCCCCTTATGCTCACACTTTTGACAGTAAGTGTAAGTGTGGTATGAAAATACTTTTTGGAAGTCAAGAAATACAGCATGTACCTGAATGCCTTGGACCAAAGCTTTTCACATGTCATCTGAAGAAAGTGAGAGTTTATTTTTGCAATCAATGCTGGTTGGCATTGTGGTGGTCATTTTGTTCGAGATACCTCATTATGTTTGAACTCAGAATATGTTTTAAGATTCAACAACAGATTCATGTCAAGGATATTGGATGGTAGTTTTGTTGATCACTTTTACTGCTCTTCTTTCAGACAGGTGTATCCTGTGATTTTTCCCAAGAAATTGGCATGATTTTTTGAGTTATCTAGGATAGATTATAGTTGGAAGAGTGCCTAAATCAGCTGCAAATCCAGTATAGACTAACAGGAATTCCATCTATCCCTGGAGCTTCATTTAATTTGAATGATTTCAGCTGGTTCTAACCACCACTGACACTAGTACTCATTCATCTTTTCAGTGGTTACAAGAATTAAATGGGGGCAAATATTCAGGGTTTTCTGTTGTAAAGGAATATTTGAAAACTTAAGCATTACAGACTTTGCTTTGCTACCTTCAACTTCAGTTCCTGTCTCATCTTTAGTAAATCATTATTTGTCCACAGAGGTCCAAAAATTTATTATTGGTATATTTTGAAGTGTTACATGTAAGGAAGTTTTGTAATAAGTAAAATTACAAACATAGAAGTAATTAGTAACATTAAAATACAGGTACATTTTGTAATAGAGATCACTAATAAAGGGTGACACCCAGAAGTAGTTCAGTAGAATAAACCCCTACCAAGCAACTTGTCGCATCTCTGGAGCAGAGCTCCCTAACTTTGTGACATTTGCTTCTTTTGATTGCTTTGTTCTAGTCTTCTCTTTCGGCATGTAACTTACTGCTGCCATATTTGTCATGTACCAGTGATTAATAAATGCATATTCGATACTTAGTGTGTGTTTCTCCAACTGATTTCACATAATAGCCACAGTGGTGATTGACACCATCATCATCTCATCAAGTTACTTTGTGCTTGTTTTCATAATTTAAGAACATCTTGTGCCAGCCTCCATTGTTTCCACCACAATGGATCTACCATTGTCTTTTGGTCCAAGTGTAACAGGCTCCACTAACTGTGCTTGCAACGATGAGTGGACAAGTGTACCTACTTAAGATTTGGTTAAAAGTGAACAATTATTTATGCCCAACCATGCAGTGTCCACCTAACCTTACCTGGCACAAAATGGCCACCACCTAGCATGGCAGCACAACAGCCAGAACATGGGCGGTATACGCCGCCTAACGACAATGTTGACGACCTGCCAGTTAAAGACATTGTGGTTTATTCTTCATCTATGTCATCTTCGGGATGGGTTGATGTGCTGACAAAGATCCAGAACTGTGACTAACATTTCTGTGCATGGTTTAGCACATTCTCATTTGAATAGTGTCGTACGACCTCACCCCGAATGGCCATTACACCCATACTGTGTTCATCAGGCTTGCAGATTGGACAAACTGTGACATCTTGTATGCCCGCTCCCTGCGCATTGTGTGCTGCAAGTGGCCACTGCCCCACGCAGGCCTTGGGTGACACACTGTTCACCACTACTGCACTTGCTAAGGCATCCTACGGTGCTTGCACTGATCTCCATTTGCTGGTACTGCCCCAACATGTGTCTCCCGCCAGGTTTCGTGAGCTGCCTGCTTTGCCGAAATGTAACGCAAAGACTTAGTTTGCCTTAGTGGATAACCTACTGGACAATCACAGCATTTTGGACAACAACCGTTTTGTCTGCCTGGTGAGCCATCTTTACACTCATAGGTACCTCATCAGTGACTTGCTTCAGTTACTGCCTGCCTCGCACAAATATTTGTCAGTGAAAGCACTGCTTACCCAGCATTTTTCTCACCCACTGGTGGAAGCTATCCACCACATTATTCATGAAGAGCACCTCGATGACCACACTTGTACGCAGCTTTGGCAGCACCTACGTGCATTAACTGATGATTAAACATTATGTGACACTGGATCGTGACGATACCTTTGGATCTGCAGAGTCGTCGGCCGTATCAAGTCGTCGGCCGTATCAAGTCGTCGGCCGTATCAAGTCGTCGGCCGTATCAAGTCGTCGGCCGTATCAAGTCGTCGGCCGTATCAAGTCGTCGGCCGTATCAAGTCGTCGGCCGTATCAAGTCGTCGGCCGTATCAAGTCGTCGGCCGTATCAAGTCGTCGGCCGTATCAAGTCGTCGGCCGTATCAAGTCGTCGGCCGTATCAAGTCGTCGGCCGTATCAAGTCGTCGGCCGTATCAAGTCGTCGGCCGTATCAAGTCGTCGGCCGTATCAAGTCGTCGGCCGTATCAAGTCGTCGGCCGTATCAAGTCGTCGGCCGTATCAAGTCGTCGGCCGTATCAAGTCGTCGGCCGTATCAAGTCGTCGGCCGTATCAAGTCGTCGGCCGTATCAAGTCGTCGGCCGTATCAAGTCGTCGGCCGTATCAAGTCGTCGGCCGTATCAAGTCGTCGGCCGTATCAAGTCGTCGGCCGTATCAAGTCGTCGGCCGTATCAAGTCGTCGGCCGTATCAAGTCGTCGGCCGTATCAAGTCGTCGGCCGTATCAAGTCGTCGGCCGTATCAAGTCGTCGGCCGTATCAAGTCGTCGGCCGTATCAAGTCGTCGGCCGTATCAAGTCGTCGGCCGTATCAAGTCGTCGGCCGTATCAAGTCGTCGGCCGTATCAAGTCGTCGGCCGTATCAAGTCGTCGGCCGTATCAAGTCGTCGGCCGTATCAAGTCGTCGGCCGTATCAAGTCGTCGGCCGTATCAAGTCGTCGGCCGTATCAAGTCGTCGGCCGTATCAAGTCGTCGGCCGTATCAAGTCGTCGGCCGTATCAAGTCGTCGGCCGTATCAAGTCGTCGGCCGTATCAAGTCGTCGGCCGTATCAAGTCGTCGGCCGTATCAAGTCGTCGGCCGTATCAAGTCGTCGGCCGTATCAAGTCGTCGGCCGTATCAAGTCGTCGGCCGTATCAAGTCGTCGGCCGTATCAAGTCGTCGGCCGTATCAAGTCGTCGGCCGTATCAAGTCGTCGGCCGTATCAAGTCGTCGGCCGTATCAAGTCGTCGGCCGTATCAAGTCGTCGGCCGTATCAAGTCGTCGGCCGTATCAAGTCGTCGGCCGTATCAAGTCGTCGGCCGTATCAAGTCGTCGGCCGTATCAAGTCGTCGGCCGTATCAAGTCGTCGGCCGTATCAAGTCGTCGGCCGTATCAAGTCGTCGGCCGTATCAAGTCGTCGGCCGTATCAAGTCGTCGGCCGTATCAAGTCGTCGGCCGTATCAAGTCGTCGGCCGTATCAAGTCGTCGGCCGTATCAAGTCGTCGGCCGTATCAAGTCGTCGGCCGTATCAAGTCGTCGGCCGTATCAAGTCGTCGGCCGTATCAAGTCGTCGGCCGTATCAAGTCGTCGGCCGTATCAAGTCGTCGGCCGTATCAAGTCGTCGGCCGTATCAAGTCGTCGGCCGTATCAAGTCGTCGGCCGTATCAAGTCGTCGGCCGTATCAAGTCGTCGGCCGTATCAAGTCGTCGGCCGTATCAAGTCGTCGGCCGTATCAAGTCGTCGGCCGTATCAAGTCGTCGGCCGTATCAAGTCGTCGGCCGTATCAAGTCGTCGGCCGTATCAAGTCGTCGGCCGTATCAAGTCGTCGGCCGTATCAAGTCGTCGGCCGTATCAAGTCGTCGGCCGTATCAAGTCGTCGACCGTATCAAGTCGTCGGCCGTATCAAGTCGTCGACCGTATCAAGTCGTCGACCGTATCAAGTCGTCGACCGTATCAAGTCGTCGACCGTATCAAGTCGTCGACCGTATCAAGTCGTCGACCGTATCAAGTCGTCGACCGTATCAAGTCGTCGACCGTATCAAGTCGTCGACCGTATCAAGTCGTCGACCGTATCAAGTCGTCGACCGTATCAAGTCGTCGACCGTATCAAGTCGTCGACCGTATCAAGTCGTCGACCGTATCAAGTCGTCGACCGTATCAAGTCGTCGACCGTATCAAGTCGTCGACCGTATCAAGTCGTCGACCGTATCAAGTCGTCGACCGTATCAAGTCGTCGACCGTATCAAGTCGTCGACCGTATCAAGTCGTCGACCGTATCAAGTCGTCGACCGTATCAAGTCGTCGACCGTATCAAGTCGTCGACCGTATCAAGTCGTCGACCGTATCAAGTCAGTGAAATTGGAGCTTCCACATTGCTGACCTGGATGAACCTGTAAGAGTTGGATTTTCTACACCATTATGAACTTTCACCAGACCTGAAGGCCACCGCACTCCACCACGTGTCTGGTTCTACAGTTCCGTGCTCACACAAGTTCAGCAAGACTTCACTCTCTGCCTCCTTTGCTATGCTTTCCACACATACATCCCTGGTCAAGTGCTAAATGGCTCTCGAACCTGTCCAACGTGTGATCACAAATCAGTGAACTCTACAACAAGAGTGACACCCTATACACCTGCATCACCTCTCTGCTGAACTGTCACATGCATGGCATACCACACACCGCCTATCTTCAGAACTGCAACAAGGCAGTCCATCACACACCTCTACAGTGTCTTCTCACCAATCTGCTTTTGTGTTGGGCATTCCACCTCCTGTTTTCTCACCAACACAGATGAATCTACAAGATGCATCTGCCTGCTCCACTCCTACATCGCTTCTTCCATTGCTGACTTCAGCCGATGCCCCACCTATGCTGACCTGGTTCACCAAGCACAGTGAACTGACATTGCCTCTTAACCCATATGGCTCACCCTCCTATGCAAATATCAGCCATTAGTAATGGCACTTGTCATAGGATTCACACTGCCGGCAGCCTACCTGTTCATTATAAGGGCAGGCGCCTTAATACTACCAAACTTCTGCATGTGAAGGAGACCATTCAGGATATGTTGGCTTTTGGCATCCTCCACCCCTCCAATAGCAACTAGTCTTCACCTATTCACCTTTTTTCCAAAAAGGACAGCAGCTTATGCATGCCAACAGCAGTATAAGACGATAGACAATTCATTTCCCCTCCTTTCCCTTACTAACCGAGTCATGTCTATGCCCAGTCAAATCAGCCCTGATATTTGTAATTTTATTTTGTTGAAACAGTGTGAATATAAATACATTTCTTTTATGGTTTGATCACATAAGCAATATGTTATATTCATACAGGAATACCTTAATGTCATACCAGTTATGTTTGATTTTATTTAATTACTGATAACAATTAACTGTTGTCTTCGAGCATGGGACACTCATCAGTTAACTGCTTGTAATTTCACGTCTGACAGCAGAGAGAAAATTTCTTGAGTTCACTACATTTTTGGCACTAAGCATGGGGTGACCTTATTGATAATTTTTTCATTTTATCTTATGTCCCAAAATAATTTGTGGAGTTCACAACAATATGGTGCCTGGAATAATGTCTTGTGGTATTCTGATACCAAATTTGTTTTGTTGTTGGAGGGAGCCGACATTAGTCCTACAATCTACATTCTGTTTTGTAGGTATGATTCAAACAACTTTTTCACTGTCCCCTTTAATACCTAATGCATCTAATTTTTCTAAATGAATGTGATGACTGACACTATGAAATGCCTTTGAGATACCTAAATTTACTTCTGTTTCAATATTGCCTTTCTTTAGGTTTCTGATTATTTGTTCAGCATAGCACATCACTACAGTTTCTGTATTTTTTCCTGCCTGGAAACCATACTGATTATTGTTTAGCAAATTATTTTAATTTAGATATTAATTGAGTCTGTACTTTAATTTTTCTAATATTTTGTAAAATGCTGGATAGAGTGATAATGGCCAATAGTTTTCAATCATACACTTTTCACCATTTTAAAATAATGCCTTCACTTTTGAGATTTTCAGACTTTCCAGAAACATTCCTTCATTCCTTCACTAAATGGTAAGTTAGCTGTGTGTGCCAAGGGCCTTGCAATTTGTGGAGCTGTCATTGTTATGACAAACACTGGCTCCTCACCTATTTCCAATATTTTAAATTTCAAGCTTTTTCTCTTAAAACTTCATGTTTATTGGCTCTACCCTCAGACTAGAAGTAGCTTTTGAAATTTCTGGTTTTCCCTTATTGGTAAATTTAGGACTAAGTAGCATTTTTGAAATTGTTTACATCATTTGGTGAATCTTGTTTTTTAATGTTGACATTTTGTGTGTTTTTCAAAATGATGTCCTGGTCTTTGAATCTCTTACCTGTTTCAGCCGTGACAATACCCCATATAGTTTTTGTTTTCTTAAGACAGTTATAGCTCTATTATAGGCAATCAATGCAATTTTTATAGGAATGAAGTGCCATGGAAATCTATTATAGGCAATCAATGCAATTTTTATAGGAATGAAGTGCCATGGAAATCTGTACCGCCAGGCTATGTTACATAATGTTGTCAACATTTAGGATATATCTCAAATGTTTCATTACGAACTTCCCCCGTGTTTCTTTAAACCATTTATTGAATTAAATTAAGTTAGTGAAATGTCAACAGTTTCACTCATTTGGAATGAATGACCACGTTATGAAATCTGTAACTTTAACATCTTGACAGTTAGCTGATAAAATTTTTCAGTTTCCTTAATGTGTAAATGGTTTAGTTCCATTTTAGTTTACCATATATAAAAACACTTAACATATTATGGGCCTATCATTCTCTATTTTTGATTTTGATATTTTGCCAAAGTAAAAGGTGTGTGACAATTTATTGTCTTACTGTCTAAGATGATGAATTTTACCAGTTCTTATATATTCTGTGCTACAATGTGTGTGTACTTAAGATAACCACAACAGAATTTTATTTGTAACATTACCATACTGAAAATAGGTCATGCCGAAGGGACAAAATTGTTATTTATGTTTGTACATGTGGAGCACTATGCGTCATCAATGCACAGCACCTTTCAGGTCTGTGTGGTTTGGGCAAACTAGTAACTATGTAACAGAAAAATGTCCATTGCAGGCATGGGGGAGGGGAGGAGGGAGAGAAATTTTGTGGGATTTAAAACTTAGTTTCATCTAAATGTGTTGCTCCACTAACAAACTGATTCATACAGTTTTGCTCATGAAATTTACTCACCGTGACCTGTGTTACCAGCTACAAGCATGTAGTTTTTATTTGATTTGCTCTCCAGTATACTGAAAATACTGTTGATTGTTTCAACTTTGTACCATTCTGTTGAATGCAGCTCTACGTGTAATAATGAGGGCACTGTTTGTTGAGTGCAGACCCCATTTTCAACAGTGCAAAGTTTCTTGCATGGTTTTCCATTCTTTTTGCAAATTTTTTCTGCAAAGTCCTGCAACAAAGGAATTTTATTGGGAACTACATTCTGTGAGCTGTACATTTGATTTACTATGTGAAATATGATTATAATCCTGTATAAATCCATCAAGCACTCACAAAACCAGTATGGAGAATTGCTCAATAAACTGATATTTTGCAAGATGGATTTTGGAAGTAATGGAGGAGGGAATGAACATATAATGACTAAGATAAATCACCAAGATTTTTATGACAAAGTAATAAATATACAATAATATATTTATAAAGGAAAAGTACGTACAATACTGAGAGAAATACTAAGGCAATCTGGGAAGCACAAAACTGCTGTCATGACACTACTAACAATTTATAAAATCCTAAGTAAGATTAACATACTCTAATGCTCTAATATATCCCTGTGATCTCTCACTAATTTGAAGATTTGAGAATTATTATAGTACCTCTATATCAGGAATCTTTTGCTTGAGCTCAGCTGTAGCATCTGTACATAAGGATTTGAAGGCATCCAGTATTGGTCGGTATCCAGTGCAACGGCATATATTACCACCAAAAGAATTTTCAACATCCTCCATTGTTACATCTCTCCCACTTTGCAGCAAACTGTTGAAAACATTAAAGTAGTTCATGTTAGACGTTTAAAAACTTATCTTTTCAATTCATCACTTCTTTATTTCGCCACATTCACCCTCATGCAATGGAAACTAAGCATATATGGTTTAGTAAGTGAAATTAAGAGTTTTCTATGCTGTTTGCCCTTGTAAATCAATCATGAAAGAAAGTCTTTAGGGTGTGAAACACATGAAATGCTATATTAATAAGCAGAAGCCATCATATGGAAAGAGAGATGGGGAAAAGTAGATTACAATAACACTGATTAAAAAATTACAATTGCATTTGTTTTCAACAATATCTTTCAAAATTTGCAAATATGGTGTCCAGTAAGGGAGCCACTAAAAAGTTTTTAGACATACAATATTTTTGTATCTTCAGCCATGTTTTCTTTGTAAATAATGAGAGCATAAAGAAAAAAAAAATCACAAGACAATTTGCATATTTGTTAGTTTAGGCAAGGTATAGACAATGTTACAAAAATGTATCACCAGTGCGTTCCATCAAATAGTTGTGCAATCTTCACGTAGTTTTTCATGTGAAAGTCCTCGTTTAGCTTTCAGAAAGAACAGTCTAGTCTTGTTGATGTGGAGTGGGATCTTCTTTCATTTCTCAACCTAATTGCTAGGTACTCTGTGTGTAATGTGAATGTCATGAGAACTTTTAACATTGCAGCACATCAGCAATTTTGAATAATTTAATGATTATAAAGAATCCGCCTTGATTGCAAACAGAAACCGGATGTTGACCCAGGTTTCAGCACGGATAACCACGCCTTCTTCGGAACACACTAAAACTACAAACTGCCTAAAGAGACATGGTCCAGCATTAATACAGAATGCCTAAAAGGGCAAAAGACTCGCATAAAATTTAAGTTCTTTATAGTTGGCATTGTCAGTCTTGTTCCTTAGTGATGGGAAATCAATTGGTAGGTTTCCCCTGGTGACAACTTCAGTTTCTGAAGATGGATCCCCATTTTTTCCTTCCCGTGTCCCACATACTGAAGTTTATTTCTACCTCATACTCATATGGTTTGGATGTACTCCATGTACTGGACAACATAACATAGCTCGGAGCATTGAAAAAGTTTCATTCCTGCTACTTCCTGGCTTCACTTTTAACACTGAAATAGGCTTAATGCTACACATAAATCAGTTCCTTCCCAAAAGAAACTGAACAAAGCAAAGAATAAATATGATGCTAAAAATAAGGACAGTAAAGATTTTAAAATAATAGCTATTTCTATTTTATCCCATGTTATGGAGAACCAGGTATTATGTGAAAGAAGGAATAGCTGCAGCCTTCAGGTCCTATTAAATCTGACAAAAACAGCATATTGCATAGTCCCAATATTAGATTCATGGCATATGCTCCATTACAGTTAAAACTGTACATTAGGAGCTGCAGTTAACACTGCTTCCTCTACTGCAGCCAAAATATGATCATATAGTTTTAATAGGACATGAAGAAAATGACACTATATTTACAAGATTTGCAGATCAACTATAGCTCTGCATCTATTGCAAACTTTATTTCTAATTTCATACCTTCACTCTTCCCTTTCGGCACATAATACCTGTTTCTCCATAGCATGGGATAAAATAGAAATAGCTATTATTTTAAAGTCTTTACTGTCATTATTATGAGCATTATATTTATTCCTTTCCTTGATCAGTTTCTTTTGGGAAGGAACTTGTTTAGGTGTAGCATTAAACCTATTTAAGTTAGGACATTAACACAAATTTGTTTCTTCACTGTTTTCACAATTTTTTCTCCAAACAAAGTGGCATTTGGGTCCTATTTTTTTGCCTGGGCAGTTTATAATTTTAATTCCGCTATTATTAGCAAAACTAGTCACTTTTTCACAGTGAGAATACCACACAAACGTGTATTAAGAAGTACACAGACCGATACAAGTAAATGTAGTATACTATAAAGCCAAGCAATGCTAGGCTAGGCTAACCAACACAAAAAAATCTCAAGATGTTATTTTATATGAATAGCAACAAATTTGGAAGGACCAGTAGAAAACTTTAAAATTTTCCAGACAACGCTGCAGCCCTGTTTGTGTTTAACAGAAATTCTTGCCTGACCAATTAACTTTTAAAAAATTAATCTAGTTGCAATATAAACAAGGTCTAAACACCATTTACAATTAAATTTTAGAGCTTCACAACAAAAATTTTGAATTTCCATCCTGTTCCACCTGAAGTGTCTGTAGTTCAAGAGTCATTTTCTTAATAAGAAGACGCGTTTAATGTTCTCTGAAATGTTACAAGATTTTTTTCTTACATCAGACTATGAACAGTAGTATACACTGACCTGTACATGTTCATTACCATCCCAGGGGAACAGTAACCACATTGAGTAGCATTGAATGCAGCCAGAGTTTTCTGCACTGTATTATAACCAATTTTTGCATTTCCAATTCCCTCAATTGTTGTTACAGCACAATTATGGCATGAAAATACTGGCATCAGACACTGAAAAGTTTTACATTCTTCACTGAATGATTAGTTTTACACAGATATTACTACAATAGTTTTAGTAACAGAAGTAAGTAAATAGTTTATATTCTTACATTTTTAAAATTTGAACTATTCAGATATTTTTTTTATTTTATTTTATTTTTTTTACAGTCAATATTTGAGTACAAAAACTTGATTCATGCAACAGAATACTCACAGAGTTGATTGCAAAAGATTGCTCCTTTTTACTAACAGGATGTTTCTTTGTAAGCATGACAATGCATGCTCCACAACCACCTTCATGACACATTGCTTTTGTTCCTTTGAGGTTTGCATAGTCTCTTATGTAAGTATTGAGTGACGTATTTGGAGGAATTGAACTGTCCACTATAAAAATGAAATATAAGGCTGTTTTAATATTTTGATGGTATTAGAAAATAATGAAACTCTAAATACTAAAGAATGACATGAAATATGCATCTTGTGGTAAATTTATGCTGATTCCAATAACCTTACATATTAAAGGAAATCATGATTTTTAAAACATCTTTTCACTTCTGAAAATACATTGTCCTTACCTTCATACTGCTTTCCATTGATGGAAAATACTGCTTTTATCTCTGATCTGGAAGAAAAATGTGGTTTTCAGTATCCTCAGTTTCATATTTCATAACAAAAGGTTGACAAAAAAATTACATAAGGTGGAAACAAAATTGGGCAACTGAAGAAATGTTAGTAGTCATTTGGGTCTTTGAAAATTAAGTGATATTTTTAGATATTGTTTCTGTACACTTATTTTTCAAAACTTTCAGTACTATCCAACTTTTTCCAATTGAAATATGGTCACAAAACGCTATCTGAACTGTAAAGTTATATATTCACTATAAATAAACTTCCAACAGTCAGTATAGCAACTTAAGTCTAAGAGTTCAACTTTCGCACATGCAGCACATTTAACCAAGGGATGCAAGCAGGAGAAAGATAACAGACGGAACTCTGTAGAAGCAGTCACAAAGAAGGAGAAACTCCTAAAACATGGAATACAAAAATATTAATTACTTTAACATCTCCAGCTTATCACTGCATCTCGCTTTTCCCACACTTTTCTTGATAAGTTGCCTTAACTTCCTTAATACCCAGTTTTTGCTACCACCCATTTCATTTTCTTTCATCAGTTACATTTCAAATGAACCAAAGAAAGGCTTAAACTGTAAGGTTCCACATTTGAATTATTGTGAAATGGACAGACTTTCCAACTCTTCTTATTGCACACAGTGAATGGGAAACCTCAATTCAAAGAGTTTACTGTGAGCAGTTGTAAAACATATCACACATGTTAAGCAACTATTTTCCGTCATTCTAAATCATTGACATAACTGATTTTCGAAAATTGTCAACCCTCAGTAGCTGACATTTTCAGTAATTTTTCTTTTCATGTGAGGAACTATTTCAGCACTTAATTTCCTCTATGCAGGCATCAGTGGCACCTTTTAAACTATCTGTGTCCATCATGATTGCCAATTTCATCAACTTTTCAGAATCACATTGTGATTAGGCAACCATATTCATCATACTTTGACTAGTGAACAAAACTGTTCAATCTGCAACTTCTGTTCAGTGCTTAAAGAATTCCACTTTTTGCTACACTTGCACTTCAGTACAAGTATCATTGTAGTGTGCTCACTAACAGTCAAGTAGAAAACTTTATTGCGTATACCATAAGTATGATTTCCCATGAAGTTCAGATTTTAGCCTGCCATATAAAATTATATCAGCTTTCCAGCCACAATAGCTAGTGACCATCAGCATATGCATTGTTACTGGACAACAACAATCTAATTCACTGCTTTCACTCTTGTCCCTACAATTCTCGGAATTTAGCATGAAGTCAAATATGATTAGATTTCAGAACTGGAGGTGTTTATTCTTCATGGATTGCAGTTTACGATTTGATTTCATTCACCCACATTGGAAAATTAGGAGGCAACTGCTTGTGAATTTGTGCTGGTCCCATAGAGCTTCGTGGCAGTCAGGACCTTGTGTTCTTTCAATGGCAGTGTTTGGCTATGTGGGATGGAAGTACTTTTGTGAGCACAGTTTGCTGGATATTTCTGGCAGCCAAGATCATGGAAAATTATTATGGAAGTTGATGGGCCAGTTTATTATTTTTGCATCACCTTTAACTATATATCTTCACCAAGTTTATTCTGATACCATAAATTTATTATTTTGATCTGTGTGAGACACTACAGGCATTTTAGCCATCAGCTGGTATGTCAATCTGCCACTCTGATGTAGACTACTCAAACTCATCATATGAAGTACACAGATAATT